>NW_017803932.1:2935358-2935820 GCF_001625305.1 Branchiostoma belcheri | reverse complement strand
ACCTAATATGTTACCATAAAAAGTATTAAGACAGTTGGTTTAAGCGTTTGGGATTTATGGGTGGGAGTCCATAATTAAAACGTTTTTCCATAATTATATTGCGGCTTGTTCTAATGATGATTCTATCTTTAAATTCTTATTAAAAAGTGCATTTTTAGGAGATCCCTCCTGTACTATAAATAATGATAATGTTAAGAAAGATGTTGTCCTGAGGAAAATGACAACAAATATACATTTTGTAATTATTTATTATAGTTTGCTATCTGGTGGACGTTTTAATGCCCTGAAATGAGAGTTTACTTCATTCTAAAGGTGGTCTCACCAATTCCTGAATGCCCTGCTGATATATACAGTATTTCTTGTGTGTTCTGGTTAATAAAATAATAATTGCAATCTACATGGTTCATTTTGCCAGGACCAGTTTTGAATTCCCCCAACACTGCTGCTGTGACAAGTGACAGT
>NW_017803932.1:2930001-2935308 GCF_001625305.1 Branchiostoma belcheri | reverse complement strand
AATTATAACCTGGTAACTAATACAAAGTTTGGGGCTACCAAAGGGATACCTTAGCAGGCTGAAGGTTAAACCCTACCTGAAGTGACCACAGCGTTGAAGACTCTTTCCAACTTGGACTTGACGATTCTGCCCGTTCTTCTGACCGAGAAGTCCAGTTCCCGTAGGAGCTGCTCAAACATGGCAGCCTGGCGTACTGCGTCCCGTGCCGAGACCTGCGGCGCTGTGCCCTGCTGTTCCTGGACATCCTGCGGTCTGTGTAGTGTGGTGCTCAGGTATCTGGGGCTGAAGAACATGGGAGGGGGGCAGTTGTGTAACAATGTTTTGTGTACACCGTGTCTTGGTACATGCTAAATTTATTATGTGTTAGTATGATCAAGGAGGTTAAATACAAGCTTGGTATGATATATTACAAATGCTGGTAAGTGCTTTAGTTTCATATTACATAGCCGTGGACGACTCTGTAACCCTTTTTGCATGATAATGCCGGGTACATAGTCGTGGTGCGATCCATAGGCCAAAACCAACCTTTGCCGTGCCGGGCCTCATGCAACGGGCCGGCCCCGGTTTTTTGGTGTCGCTGGCTTCCTAACGCACTCACCTGCCGGGCCGGGGGGATAAGACCCTAAACAAACGCAGCATTTAACCACAACACGGCCTCGGAGCACGTAACTCCATACAAATCATCGGCGATCGACGCCATATTAAATTCAGGAATTGGTCCGCAAAACAGGTCGGACCCTCAGTTTACGACAGATTACGTCACATCCCTGCAGCTTGAACGTTGGAGAGTTGAAAATAACTGTCGTAAACTCAGGGCCCGGCCTGTTTTGCGGACCAATTCCTGAATTCAATATGGCGTCGATCGCCGATGATTTGTATGGAGTTACGTGCTCCGAGGCCGTGTTGTGGTTAAATGCTGCGTTTGTTTAGGGTCTTATCCCCCCGGCCCGGCAGGTGAGTGCGTTAGGAAGCCAGCGACACCAAAAAACCGGGGCCGGCCCGTTGCATGAGGCCCGGCACGGCAAAGGTTGGTTTTGGCCTATGGATCGCACCACGACTATGTACCCGGCATTATATCATACCCGGGCCGCGATAACGTTCGATAACGGGTTCCAGACCGGGCCGTACTTTACGGTACGGCCCGGTCCGGAACCCGTTATCGAACGCTTCAATGGCTTCCATAAAACGATTCAAACGCGTTTCGCCCTAACCGCGTGTGCCCCTTTCGAAAATTCGAATACAGAATCCGGACGTTGGAACTGATGTTGTTGCATTTGAGGGTTTAGGGGCACCAACTTTTGGCTCATATTGCATTGAAAGGCGCGTTTTCTTGGGTGGGTTACAGAGTCGTCCACGGCTACATATTACAGTGCTTAATACATTTAATAATGCAGTAATACATTTTGTCTTTGAAGTTTGAGAATCAAGTCTTCTGAAAAACGTCCCCTCAAAAATAAAACGTGATTTGGCAAGAAAATTTATGCAAACTAAAATTACCATCGTATCATAATTTGAGGAAGAATACAGAAAATCTGTTAACCTTTCTAACACGTCGTCTTGAGCTGCTGATAGCACCAATAATTTCTAGTTTCATCTGTTGCGTTCAGACACACGCTTGCTAGTTTCTTGTTCTGTTCGCCTTGAGGCCTTGACCATGTGTGCAAATTATACACATGTATGACCTCCACTCCATGCGCACGCCGGTCGTCTGCAAAACAATGTGGTAAAATAAACACAAAGGAACACTTACCGAGGAAATTGTGCTTCCTGCAAGTACTTTGATGCAAGACGTGCGTTCGACGAAGACAATCTGGTTGTGTTTTGTCCAATTTGTCGAGTTATAGTCGGTATGAAACGCACCAACTTCACCGATCGTAAGAGCGCAGCCATTTTGAACCACGTGATAAACTGCAATGATGGTACAAATCGCAAAGAGCGCTGTTGTTACATGAAACTGCCTTGTTACGGTTACCTTATCTCCAAGCAGATGTTAAGGTAGAAGATGAGTTTCTGATTGTCGGGGAAGGTTTGTCACAGAAGCCAGGCTGTGAGAGAAAGTGCTCACAGAGGGGATGAGGAACTTAGGGTCCTCTTGGCCGGAACTTTGGCCGCACCTTCTCTGCTGCCTCGCCGGCTAGCTTGCGGATACTTTCAAACCACTGAGAATCTTACGACGAACGACTGGAAAAGAAAAATATCTGTCAATCCAAAAAAAAAAAAAATTCAAAGTTACAAAACCCCAATTTGATGTTTGTTTTTCAATCTCCCATTAAATACCACGGGACGTGGTATTTGGCCTTGAGTGCGGCCTTGAGTGAGTGAGTGAGGACGAATATTATAAGGCGTTAGCGTTACACGATATTCGTTCTGAATGCTTTCTTATTTGGTAAATTTCTAAAGAACGGAACATTTCCTTAACTTACCGGCGCTCGACAGACGTCTCGACAGACTCCTGCCTTTCAGCATCCACGGGTGTTCTAGGATCTGCTTGAGAGAAGGGCGGCCGGACGGACGGATTGTCAGCATCCACCTGATGAGATCTTCGCATTCTTTTGATACCCGTCGTTCGAAGTAGACCACGCCTCTGCAGATTTCGCTGTCTCGCTCGAAGGGAATGACGCCGCAAACCATGACGTACAGCAGGGTGCCCAGCGACCAGACCGCTGCCCGGCGACCGTGGTAGCGACCGAACCGGATCCACTCAGGAGGACTGTATATTCTCGTTCCAGCGAAATCTGTGTAGACTGTGTCTTTCAGGGAGGCGCCAGACCCAAAGTCGATTAGCTTAATTCTCCCCGTCCTCAAGTCGACTAGTAAGTTCTCGGCCTTGATATCTCTGTGTACCACACCCTGGTTGTGGCAATGCCTGACCATGTTCACGATTTGGAGCATAAAGTCTCTGCTCAAGAACTCGCCCAGAGCACCCTTTTCATTGATAAAGTGAAACAAGTCCATGACTGGCTCTGGACGCTCCAGGATGAGGATGTAGGAATCCGGGCGTTCGTTCCAGGCCAACAACTTGATGATGTCGTCGTGGCCCATCACTCGCCGCAACAAGACGATCTCCAAGGGAACACGCACTCCGTTCAACTGTCCCCATCCTGGGACTTTCTTTTTCGCGATATGCTTGATGGCCACCGGTAGGCCGTCCCGTGCCCTTGTACCGGCATACACGGTGCCGAATCCGCCGCTCCCGAGCACCGCTCCACGGTGGTACACCGTCTTGAAAGACTTTCTCTCTGTCACTGGCTTGCTCGCTATATGCTTGATGGCCGCCAGTTGGCCGTCCCGTGCCCTTGTACCGGCGTACACGTTGCCGAATCCGCTGCTCCTGAGCATCGCTCTACGGTGGTACGCCCTCTCGAAAGACTCTCTCTCTGTCACTGGCTTGCTCGCTATATGCTTGATGGCCACCGGTAGGCCGTCCCGTGCCCTTGTGCCGGCATACACGTTGCCGAATCCGCCGCTCCTGAGCACCGCTCTACGGTGGTGCTCTCTCTCTGTCACTGGCTTGCCGGGTGTTAGATCCATGCTGCTCGTCGGGCAGGGCTGTACGAAACTCCCCTTCACAAGATTCACATTTTCTGTCGGATGTCTGAACACAACGATCTTTTCTGACCGAGCGACAGGCGTCACGACCGCGGGGACCGGCCGCTGAGGCGCCACTGTCGGCTTCGGTGCGTCCTGTTGCGATTCCGCCGCAACTTCATCAGACTTCCCGGCGAGCGCCCAGGCTGTGCTGGGCCTAGGTTGAGGCATCAATGCCTCCGGGACTGTGAGTATAAAGTTCGTACGTTACATGGAGGGACTCATGATCCCAGTGTGTGTGTGTGTGTGTGTGTATGTGTATGTGTGTGTGTGTGTGTGTGTGTAGTGTGTGTGTGTGTGTGTGTGTGTGTGTATGCGTGTGTGTGCGCGCGCGTGTGTGTGTTCGTGTCAGTATGTGTGAATATATGCGTATGTGTGTGTAGTGTGTGTGCGTGTGTGTGTGCGTGTGTGTTGAGGGGGTTACTCTATCAGTAGGTTCTACTTCAAAAGGAATCTGCTTCACTCACCTGCGCGTCCCCGTGCCACGCCATGTTCACCATCTTCCACCGTCTCCTCAACTGGCAATGGCGCTACTTTCCCGTTTCTTTTTGGGAAACATCTTATTAAAATTTTCCTCGCAAATCGAAGCATTATTCAGCCGTTATCGACGAAGCTTGACTTCGAAAAAAGTAAAAGCTGCGGAGCCTTTTATATTTCAACGTTATCGTTGAGCACTGTCTCTATGCAGTGTTTAGAACACCAATGTTGTTTAGAGACGTCACAAACATATACATTGTAGTAGAACATGGGCGATTCGACTGTGCGGGGGGGGGGTGGCGAATAGAACGAAACGATAGATGGCTATAAGTAAGCTAGATCAGATGGCCTTGTTGCATTCAATAAATGTAAAACCGTTACAGGTCTTACGGGAGTTGTAAAGCCGTCCTCTCCGCCTGAGTCCGTAATACCGGAGGGTATTTTCGGTTTGGGCCTGGTGGTTCTATGTACTAGGTCAACATCATAACTCGAGAAGTTGTGGATGGATCTGATCTTTTTTTTATATTTCGCATGTGGGTACATTTAGCGGTTAGCTGTTGTAGAAATGTAGGTCAAGTTCAAATTGGTCCACCTGGCTTTTCCCAACGGTACTGCAGCGGGATTTTTGTACATTTGTTGATTGCATGTGTTGAACATTACTCGACAAGCTGTGAATGGAACTGAATGATATTTGGTTGCTGAGTAGCGGTTATAAAAACAAAGTTCAAGTTCAAAAATGGTTATCCTACGTTGCTGCAGAGGGTTTGTGTTTATATGATAGTGTCGACTTGGTTGAAACAGTGAGTAGTTCGTT
Source organism: Branchiostoma belcheri (assembly GCF_001625305.1). Taxonomy (NCBI): domain Eukaryota; kingdom Metazoa; phylum Chordata; class Leptocardii; order Amphioxiformes; family Branchiostomatidae; genus Branchiostoma; species Branchiostoma belcheri. Next base: position 2,930,429 of record NW_017803932.1, on the reverse strand, counting down.
TACTTGCATGGCCGACTTTGGGTAACTTACTATTTGTCGATAATGATAGGGTCTATGAGCTACAGAAAGTAGTAGAGTAACAAACAAAGGAAAGTACACAAATATTTGAGGATGTACAGATTTCGGCACTTTTGTAAGGGTGGGGGAAGGGGAAGTGTTGAGAAATGGTAAGAGTGGGGTAGGGGGAGGAGTTGAGGAAGGGTGAGAGCGGGGTAGCGGCCAGAGTTGAGGAAGGGAGATGGTGGGGTTGGGGGCAGAGTTGAGGATGGGTAAGAGTGTAGTTGGGGGAAGTGTTGAGGAAGGGTAAGAGTGTAGTTGGGGGAAGTGTTGAGGAAGGGTAAGAGTGGGGGAAGGGAAAGTGTTGAGAAAGGGTAAGAGTGGGGTAGGGGGGCAGAGTTGAGGAAGACTAGGAGTGGGGGGAGGGGGGC
>NW_017803932.1:2926780-2929981 GCF_001625305.1 Branchiostoma belcheri | reverse complement strand
AGTAATGAATGTAGTTTCTTTAAGTCAGTATAACATGTTATGCTTTCAACAGTTTTAGAAAATATGACACTCAGACAATTAGAAAACAAACATACAAACGATCAAACACAGAATTGTTGTACAGTTCAGAACTACAATCCACCTCTAGTTATTCTACATTTTGGAGAAAGAACCTGCATGACAGAATCAAAATAACATAAGTCAGGGTTCGGCATTCATGTTCTTGCTATCAACTAAACCAGGCACTTCCAACAATTCCAGATTGTGATGCATTAATCAGTTTCTCCTTTCTGGCAAATGCCCTGAAAAAAATATTGTTGGTGAGAGATAACTACATATGTAGATATGTCAAAAATCAAAATATGTAAGATACAAATGACCGAAAAAATATAAATTGTATGATCCTACCACAAAAATATTTCCTCTACGGAGCCTTACCTGGTCCCCAGATGAAAGAACCATGCCTATATCACCTGTGCGGAGCCTTACCTGGTCCTCAGATAAAAGAACCATGCCAATATCACCTGTACGGAGCCTTACCTGGTCCTCAGATGAAAGAACATTGCCAATATCACCTGTACGGAGCCTTACCTGGTCCCAGATGAAGGACCATGCCAATATCACCTGTGCGGAGCCTTACCTGGTCCTCAGATAAAGAACCATGCCAATATCACCTGTACGGAGCCTTACCTGGTCCCAGATGAAAGGGCCATGCCTATATCACCTGTACGGAGCCTTACCTGGTCCACAGATAAAAGAACCATGCCAATATCACCTGTACGGAGCCTTACCTGGTCCACAGATAAGAGAACATTGCCAATATCACCTGCACGGAGCCTCACCTGGTCCCAGATGAAAGGGCCATGCCTATATCACCTGTACGGAGTCTTACCTGGTCCCCAGATAAAAGAACCATGCCTACATCACCTGTACGGAGCCTTACCTGGTCCTCAGATAAAAGAACATTGCCAATACCACCTGTACGGAGCCTTACCTGGTCCCAGATGAAAGAACCATGCCAATATCACCTGTACGGAGCCTTACCTGGTCAACAGATAAAAGAACCATGCCTACATCACCTGTACGGAGCCTTACCTGGTCTACAGATGAAAGGGACATGCCAATATCACCTGTACGGAGCCTTACCTGGTCCACAGATAAAAGAACAATGCCAATATTACCTGCACGGTGCCTTACCTGGTCCACAGATGAAAGGGCCATGTAAATATTACCTGTACAGAGCCTTACCTGGTCCACGTTACTGTACCCTCTAGTGGACCCTGGCATGTTATCTTTCTATTTGGCCGATTTCTACTCTTTCCAGCCGCCACCCTAAGCTTGATAGAGACTAAGAAGGGACACGCAATTTCAACGACTGCACAATGCAAAATTACGCACGTCGTACTGCAATGTAAACAAGAAGGTTAAATACAAATTTACAAGATTTTAAACCTCCTTGAATATAACGTTAGCCATATAACCAAATCTGATGTTTTGGCGGTAGATCCCCTCCTAAAATCCACTCAAATATTATCTGTGTGGTGCCTTTCCTGGTCCCCCGAGCTTATAGCCACAGAAATGCAGTAAATTTAGTTGTAAAAGCTGACGTTTTTGCACCTAAAATCGAGGCAAAGACGTCGGTAGCCCTCCCCACACTAGCGAAACCGCGATTGCATGCGAAACTATTGCACCCCGTTACTGTTTTTGATCGACCAATGGGATTGTGTCGATTATATAGCATTGACCAATAGGAGTGTGGCTCTTCCACCGTGGCTGACCGAACTGGGGAGACGACTGCAATACCTCGCAGCAGACGCCAAAACCCACCGCAGAGGATCATGGGATATACCAGACGAGTCTACTTATGAAATGGGGGGCGTTGTAACCTCGAAGCAGATCATACGGTGGCGAGGCAGTACCCATTGGACGGAACTAAAGGAGTGTCCATCAGCCGGACACTTCTCTGGCCAATGTATACTGCCTTGCCACCGTATGATCTGCTAGGAGATTAGGGAGTTGCTTTGACGAGAATAGCGCCCTTACCCAGTATCTATCATCGTTGGCACATTCCACCTTTGGTGCAAGGGCAAGCTATTTATCTTTATGTAAACCTGGTTACTAAGCGTAACTATTTGCCTCGTATCGCGATCGATATGGTGCTTTTAGTTACTGCGTAAGCTATTTTCGGTTACGGGCAGGTCATATATCACACATACAGCATAGGAGGCTCGCAGCAGGTAACATTTTCCCGTCTTTCAAAACAACTTCATGGACTAAAATCTCACACTGATCTCACTTCGCTGAGAATGCACACTGTCAAATCTAGAGATCATATCGGACGTCGACATATCCAGGGAATCATTCGTAAACAAGCATTATGTATGAGAAGAAATGATGTCAATTCAGCTGTGCGTCGAACCTACTTTCAGCTCTCTAATTTTTACCAATTGTGATTGGAAAAAAGGCACTTTTCTGTCAAAAAAGACACAAATTGGTTATTTCTCAGTGGTAAAAATCCGCAGAATTATTCTCACAAAACATGCACCTGCATGATATTGTTATAAAAGAAAAGGCTTGGGTTAGATAGCATGTGAGCCATATGTTTGCCCGGGCAACTTTCGAAATCGGTTTCGTTTTCTTAACGGTAACAGTACAGTATGGGCATGATGGGGCAAAGAAAATAGGATGGCTATAATGGATGATAAAAGAATTCTGTTACAATAATCTTGGCCGTGAGCTCTTTACTATGCTATGGAACTCGTCGATTTTAAAGCTCAATGCTATGCTCTCCAGAAGACTTTGAGCCCTAAAACAATTTTACTTTGCAGCCATGTTGATATTCTGAACATCATTTTGCTGTAAATTACTAGCGATCGGTGCTCAAAACTGAACCTTTTCTTCACCCAAATACACTGCTATATAAGCACTAACCTGCTTTGAACAGTGTTTTGTTGTCGGTCAAATTAAGGTTTATTCCTCTTACGCGTCTTCTTTTCTGGAGCAGTGTTAGACGTCATAAGGTTATAATCTAAGACGCCTACAAAACAGATAAGCATGAAGACAACTATCCTATTCTGTATTTTTTTTTAAATCGTGTATGAAAACATAGACGCTAAATCGTATCGAAAACCTTTGCAGGCATTTTTAAAATACTTTTCATAAAATATTCCTAGATATTCCTAAGTGTTTGATGGAATTTTG
>NW_017803932.1:2871202-2926760 GCF_001625305.1 Branchiostoma belcheri | reverse complement strand
AAGTTTGTTGGAACTTAGATCTACATACTTCAGCTTCGGAAGGTGTTCAATGACACTGTCAAGCTTAACGTGCTGAAGTTGGTTTCCTTGAAGATAGAGATATTCCAGAACCTGCAAATTGCGCAGACATTCCCAGCACATGTATTCAATAGAGTTCCTCTGGAGGTCCAGAGAGTGCAGCTCCGGCAATGTCGGCAGATACGTGACGTTTCTGATGTCGTTATAAGCGACTTCAAGGCGGCTGGTGTTGGAAGTTATGTCTTCTTTCAACGTCAACAGGCCCAATCTGTTACACCTTATTGACGGCCCGATGAGCGACTGGTACTTGATTTCACACTGGATTGGGAGAGACAAGAATCCTGGGTATAGAGATCCGTAAGTGACGAGCAAAAACAATTCAGTCACCTTCATGTTCAGTGCAGCTGTAAGACTGAAAATCTGAACGTCTCTGTCTGGATCACGAGCGCTGGAATTTATTCATATCGTGATTACGATGACGTGGTATTCAAATACATATTCATGTAACGTTACGAACTTTGCATGCGCATCAGCACCCTGTGAGTTTTCAGTGTAGGTTATTGAAGAAGATAGAATATACCTCCAAACCACGTCGTAGTTTATTACGTAGAACTCTAATGTGCCTTACCAATGAATACCGTGTGATTGCTATCAATGGTTGTTCTTAGCTTTAAGGGGCTCTTTTGGTGGCATAAGCATACATGTACTACATGATGGCTACATCAAAATGTTTAGAGTTCAACGACAAGATGTACTAGACAATTTGCGTGGGCAGAAAAGCGCAGGCACATTATAATAAAAATCATTTCTTTCTCTGCTCTTTAGTCAAGAAATTGTCTGTGACACTCAAGCGCACCCGCACTTCAAGACCGAGTTTCGTCATGAAAGTTGACTTTGACACCTCCACCTCTAGACCAATTGGATTATAAATCCACAAGCATGAAGTTTCCAAATTAGTTTTCCAACTGCAATACGTGACATCATCACAGGCGTGTCTGACTTAGAACTTCGGCAGTCAACAGCGCAAAATCTACAGTTTCTTAAATGTTATATCTATGTCTATCTAAACTGTGTTCTTTGTGTATGTCTACAATAGCGGAATGAATTGACCTGTGGCCACTGAAACTTTCACAGCGATGGGATAAAGTCCATTAAACGCAGGGTCACACTAGTCTTCAATGCATTCTTGTTATAAGAACCTAATATGTGCATGTACTGCCACATGAGATACTATGTTTTGAGACCTATATGCCCAGCTCACTTCTAGTACAAAAGTATTTCTGGATTGATCTGATGGACATTTGGATGTCCGTGATCTGAACTTGTTACAGGGGTGTCATGATACACAGAGTTCACTATATATAGGTGGCGTATTCTCATGGAAATGGTATGTTTTAAGCAGGCACTGTAGGTTCATTACTAAATAAGACAATTACCCCAAGATTCACTGATATCTGTATGGATGCCTTGGCATCCCCATTTATTCACAATGCCAAGATAATAATCTAAAAGAAAAAAAAAATATTTTCTGATTGATGGACATTGGTGACCCAGACTTCCATATAGAATGCAAGCAGGTCATCACAAATCAAGATGTAAAACAAAAATCAGTGTTAACATTGATTGGTAAAGTTTTTAGATTTTACCATTTTGATTCTCTTTTTGATGACTATACATTCAAATGATATAGCTGTTGATTTTTGAGTACAAGTATACTAGCAAATGCTGTTGAAATATGTTAATGATTAAATGAAACGGGTTAGAATCCAAATGCTTTAAAAAAACCTTTAAGTACATGCACAGCTGTAAAATATATGTTATGACTACATTCAATCAGCAAAATAGATATACATTTGACATGTAATATACATGTAATAGACACATATTTAAAAACATCTTTAAAAACTTTTTTAAAACATGGCTTTTCAAAATTATAGAAGAGTTCTTTCACCTTGCTTCCCCTCATGTGGTCTACTGTTTTTTAAAAATATCCATTCAAGTATGTTATCATGCACATTTCCCATATAGCCTCTATCACTATCCTTATTACAACATTTTACATACTTGAAAGTATGTATGAATATTATTCATGTATCATCCATTGCACATACTGGTACATATTGTTACATACAACACAAAACTGTCCTCACAGTCATACAATACTTTTCCTGTTTCATACATTATCTTTTTAAGCCAGTAAAATTTCACCATACAGAATACTTTACAATAGACTTTCTATCACTCTCCCTTGTTGGTTTTACACAGGAATATTTGTATGTCAGGAATAAAAATCTTGCTTGAAATACATGTATTAACAGTTTTCTCACACACCTCCAAATGCAAAAGACCAACTAGAATTAAGTTAACCAGCAAAGCCAATTGAAAGGTAAAATTCCAGCACTGCAAGAGTAGGACATTTTGAATTTCCGAGCAGCTGTGTGTAGTTTTAGCATATTTTGCAAAATATGTAACAAAATTCTGCCCCAAAATGGTGGAAGCATACATTTGCTTGGAGATACAACCATTTCCAGCTCTATCTGTCCAGCTCCAGCTGTAGAATTTGGCCCCAGGTGTCGGCATCCATCTCACACATGCACCTGTCAGGTATGTCCTCGTACGAGGAGGGACGGCTGAAGAAGCCCAGTCTCCACTGCCGCTGGATTCCTGCTGCACCGTAGTTCCTCATCACAGCTGCCTACAGGACATTAACAATGTTGTGGTTTTTGAGCTCAATGATTCTTTTTTCACTAAACCGTGATGGGAGCCTGCCAACAATCTACTACAATGTACCTTTGACCCAGTGTTGATGTCACACTTCATTAAGCCATGTGATAAGCCTCACTGGGTCAGTCTAATGAGGAAGAGCAAAGTGACTAGCTCTAGTTTAGAGAACTTTACTGTGTTGGATCAAAAGTTTTAACTTTAAACATGTAACTACCAATACAGATGAACTTTCATAATTCTTTTTTCCTTTTTCATGCTGATTTGCAGGGTAATGCTTTGGGCTTATAACAACGATTTCCAAAAACAACATATGCTGTCATCAATATTCAAATTATATTATTATAGCAGAAACTGTAGGATGACAAAAATTGTATTGTCAAATATTTAGAACAGTCTACATTGACTGTGTAATATGTAGTAATACATGAATTACTACCTGTATATCAAGAACCTTTCAATGTTTTTCACCTCAAACCCTACCCCCACTGCTAACCTTACCCGGCTACCCCTACTGCATATATTTTGCAAAAATAAAAAAATATGGTTCTGTGTCCTTTACCCTCCATGGTAGTCCCTCTGCACGGTCCATCTCCACCAGTTTGGGGTCGATGTCCTGGCAGTTCTGACACACCTTCTTCCACAGCCAATCAGTGTCGCTGATGAACTCACTCCAGGAGGAACAAGTCTGAGCAGCACGACACAAGCTGGGGACATCTAGTCTCTGTCACAGGATAAAAAACAAGAAGAATTTCAAACAGAACATAGTTATAACCATTTACCCTCAAAGTGTCTGGCCATGTTTTGGTTACGTCATAGACCATCACAGAGCATAAGATGTTAATTGTAATATGTACAAGCATAACAACTGTATAGTGCGACATCTCTAAAACTCACCTCCAAAACTGCCAGTCCCATTTCTGGGGGCAGGTAGGTGATGGCATCTAGACATGTGCCAGCAGCTTTGGTATCTGACACCTGCCCGACCTTCACGTGCACCATGGCAGCAAAGTATCTCACCTGGAGATAGAAGTCACAACCTTGTTAAAGGTAATAACCTTTCTTCCAACACAAAAGGTAAATGTTCTAACCTTAAGATCTTTCGACCAGTCCCTGTGGTCTTCCTCAATGTCAATAAGATCAATTTTTTAGTTTATAGAAAATCTTGCATCTTGATGGAAGACTCAAGCAGCGGTGGGCGTTCCCCTTGCACTGCTGTTACAAATGTATAGTCTTTTGGACACGCCCACGTTTTCTCTCTTCCCGGGTGTTTACAGAGCAAAAAAGAACGTTTCCACAATTCGTGCTAAAGAAACAACAAAATCAGAGTCAATGTGTTGCCAAATATGTTGCCGAATGTCGGGTGTCGTTTTCCATGACACATATAAGCGTCCGGCTCTCCCTACGATCAAAGAGCCTATCCTTGCTACGATTTAACACACTTTACCAACATATGCTAACCCGCAAATCTTCATTGTATGACAGAATGTTTGTTACAGCACTATGTACTCCCAACAGAAGTCGTCACCATTTCAAACAGCAGCCGAAATATCGAAATATATTGCGGTTGTTGTTTTTCTTCGAGCAGACGCCATTTTTAAAGGTCCCGATTGAGTAAACAACCAGAGATTTCTACACCGTACATACATATCTGTGGCGCTATAACTTCACACAAACACACCTTTTGCTTGTTGTTAGCTCCTTGGTATGGTCGTCTTAAAGTAGGCTGCCAATTTCTTAGATGTCGTACAGAAACCTTGGAAACCCTCCGGTATGTTTACGTTGTCCCTGCAGCAGACGCCAAAACCCACCGCAGAGGATCATGGGAAATATCAGACGAGTCTATTTATGAAATGGGGGCGTTGTTTATCTCGAAGATGATCATACGGTGGCAAGGCAGTACCCATTGGACAGACTAAAGGAGTGTGCATCAGCCGGACACTTCTCTGGCCAAGGGGTACTGCCTTGCCACCGTATGATCTGCTAGGAGATTAGGGTGTTGTTTTGACGAGAATAGCGCCCTTACCCAGTATCTATCATCGTTGGCACATTCCACCTTTGGTGCAAGGGCAAGCTATTTATCTTTATGTAAACCTGGTTACTAAGCGTAACTATTTGCCTCGTATCACGATCGATATGGTACTTTTAGTTACTGCGTAAGCTATTTTCGGTTACGGGCAGGTCATATATCACACATACAGCATAGGAGGCTCGCAGCAGGTAACATTTTCCCGTCTTTCAAAACAACTTCATGGACTAAAATCTCACATCTCACTTCGCTGAGAATGCACACTGTCAAATCTAGAGATCATATTGGACGTCGACATACATTATTGTACTAGTACCCAGGGAATCATTCGTAAATAAGCATTATGTATGAGAAGAAATGATGTCAATTCAGCTGTGCGTCGAAACTACTTTGAGCTCTCTAATTTTTACAAATTGTGATTGGAAAAAATTCACTTTTCTGTCAAAAAAGACACAAATTGGTTATTTCTCAGTGGTAAAAATCCGCAGAAATATTCTCACAAAACATGCACCTGCATGATATTGTTATAAAAGAAAAGGCTTGGGTTAGATAGCATGTGAGCCATATGTTTGCCCGGGCAACTTTCGAAATCGGTTTCGTTTTCTTAAAGGTAACAGTACAGTATGGGCATGATGGGGCAAAGAAAATAGGATGGCTATAATGGATGATAAAAGAATTCTGTTACAATAATCTTGGCCGTGAGCTCTTTAAAATTTAATTAAGTCTAGATCTACTCACAAAACCATGTATAGGTTAGTGAGTGCTAAGGAACTCGTCGATTTTAAAGCTCAATGCTATGCTCTGCAGAAGACTTTGAGCCCTAAAACAATTTTACTTTGCAGCCATGTTGATATTCTGAACATCATTTTGCTGTAAATTACTAGCGATCGGTGCTCAAAACTGAACCTTTTCTTCACCCAAATACACTGCTATATAAGCACTAACCTGCTTTGAACAGTGTTTTGTTGTCGGTCAAATTAAGGTTTATTCCTCTTACGCGTCTTCTTTTCTGGAGCAGTGTTAGACGTCATAAGGTTATAATCTAAGACGGCTACAAAACAGATAAGCGTGAAGACAACTATCCTATTCTGTATTTTTTTTTTAATCGTGTATGAAAACATAGACGCTAAATCGTATCGAAAACCTTTGCAGGCATTTTTTAAATACTTTTCATAAAATATTCCTAGATATTCCTAAGTATTTGATGGAATTTTGCCGATCTTTTATAGTGTCCACTACTTGAACTTATTTGAACCATTTGAAGTTATAAAACGTAGAGAAATTGGTCGACTTGGGTAAAATTTTGCTAAAGAGGTTGGTGAGCTACGGATGCAATCGCAACGTATTCACTCTATCGCATGCCGATGACTGTGCCTATTTCTATTCTCCAAATCACTGAGATATCGTTTTTGCCTCGACCCTCTTTAGTGCTTGCCGGTGAAACAAAAATGCAAGTTCACTAATATTTCAATGATCAAGAACTAAGTCCTGAAAAGATCAGTACTATCATAGTATAAGTAAGTCCAACTAGTTCTGTTGAGAATTAGAGAAACTAAATGTCATTGTATATTCCCGTTGTTTCACTACATTGTGTGTCTTACGCACCTGGTTCTTTACGTAGTGGGACGCATGCGACTTATATACGGTTCCAGACTAAAAGATGATCATTTCAGAAGATGTAGGGCTGACCTGTACCTCTTTACATGATTAAAAAAAAGATGTCAATGCAGTATGACACAAACCTGCATTCTTGTAAAATATGAAGTCATACTTGACTAGGATCATCTTTTTATGTCTGATCTCATATTTCACAAATTTCCATCTCTGCCTCATTTTCATCAATAAAGGTCAAGGTGATCGTGAAAACATATGTCAGAATAACATCACACCTTATATGGGCATTTCTAGATCTTGTATTGGTACAGTTGATGTTGGTTTACCGCTGAAAGATGTTTTGCCTCCAGGGTTGTGTTTGTAGAGTGACACAAATCCGAAGGTTCAATCAACATCCGTCTTAAAGCGCCGAATAAGCTAAATGGGTGGCTGTTTTGATGACGATGTATATAGCGAGAATCTCTACTGCGCAACTCGGTTATCGGTCACGTGTGCTGCAGAACAGAGCTGATTGGTCAGAAGTTTGTAGGCGTGGCACCAGAGGTCCACCATTTGTTCAGCTTCACATGTCATCTGAAAAACATGTTTTTGACCAGTAACTATCAAAAACCTTCAAAACATCTATCAATAGAATAGCGTCATCTGAACGGAAAGCTTAGATAAGACATGCATACTTGATATAGCATTGGTCAATGCTAATCTCAGTGGTGACACAGACATAAAGAGTTTGAAACAACGATTGAAGTCAAGCCGGTCTTGACTATACACGCCATAAGCAGAGAAAAGCATGCTTTGAAATGTAACGCTTGAAAATTTGTTACATAGAACGGTCACAAGTTGATTTCATATATTTACCCATGAAATTTGAAAAAGCTACTGCCGACATCCAGAGCAGGTTTTACGCCTGGTGGTTTGAAAATGCGTTTATCTTTTCTTTGGTGTTGTTATTTTTGCTAATCACGGACTGTTTTGTTGGCCTCCGGAAATATTGAGAAGAAAAAGAAACAAAAACACAGTAGCGATGGGACAATGTCAGGCAAAACACCGTTTAGTTTAGTTCAGTTCAGTTAAAGCACCGTGGAGGCTGGATATCACATGGAATTAAGAATAACCAATCTAACAAAGATTGAATCAAGTGGTTATTGCTCCGTCATAAAAGTAGTGAAATCAAGGGAAGCTCACACTGAAGACTTACTTGTAAGTTACCTCATCAGAACGACAGCGTCGGGCGTAGCAACATTGCGTGCGCACAGATTACATGTATATCTGGAGCTTACCGTAGATCTTGATGCATTGTGTATTTGTGAGTTCTTTCATTAGTCATTTGCATTGCACTGTATGCATCGCATGCGTATTATCATTAGGATTCAACCATTGCGATATTCCTAGTAATATCTATACTTTTTCTTATTTTCGTTATATATACATGTATATTAATTAGTGTACACATGGTCGAGATATCTTTGACTCTTCACATTTAGAGACTGGGCCGGGGAAATGTTCCGCCGCTAATACAGTGTTGTCAAGTAAACAGAAACAGAAACACAACCGCGGCAACCATCATGTCTGCAAACGACAAAGCGGCTACTGGTTATTAAGACTTGTCAAAGGTGCTCTTACATTTTTGTACTATACTCCCCCCGCAATATAATCAAGCAGGGTTTTCATCAGGATTTATTGCGATAAATGCATGTTTTTCTGGTGAGGAGTGAGAGAAAAATATCTTATGTAATGTTTGACTACCATATCACACGGGAAACGGACGAACTTGTGTGCAAACAGGTAGCAATGTTTATTTCTGTAACTCCGACGGTATAAAAGAACATGATAATCTCGCTAGTGAAGAAGCAAGAAGACTTGCGAAATCGAAAGCGTCGGCGACCACGATGAAGACACCAGCCTACATCTTCCTCTGCGTCCTGCCCGTGATAGCGGCTTCAGCAGCCACAGACTCGAATGCGGAAGGTAGGTGTGACGATGTCTTCCACTTGCAAATTTTTAAACTAAAATTAAAATTCAGCTTGTCTGAACTTTCTTGCTATATGTAGCAGTTATGTATAGCTATTACGAGTCTAATTTTACCACTCCGTGGCGGTCTGTACTGTGCTGCTTGAATCGATATCCCTGGTTTTGGTCACAGTTTCACGAATGTGTACAACTTACGCAGTGGAAAAAGCTAAGTACATACTCTTAACATTATAGTGGAGAAGATTGGAAGGGTAGGAAACTCAATGTACACTCCAACGATGACGAGTGCCGAATATTCTGTTTAGTATGATCTAGTATCCCCATACTATCAAAACTGTACAAAAGAAAACATTTCTGGTATTGACATTTAATATATTGTTATAAAAGACGATTACCTAAATAAATTTTGTAAAAGCAGCGGCCGATTGTGCTGTTCAAAGCAGAGTGAGTAGGATGCGAGGCTCTGTCACGAGCTGTTTATAGAAAACGAGAAACTGGCGCTCGGAAAAGCGGCTACATTTTCGTACATTATTGTGAAGACGTTGTGTGTATGTTCAGCACGCATTTGTATTTACTACAGCGTCCATCTCCCTGGAGACGCAGCTTGCGGACGTGCAAGGCGAACTCCACGACATGAAGACCCAGCTCCGCCAGCTGCAGGAGAGGAGCGTACTGGCATGTGAGTAACATTCAGCAGCCACTCTCTCGTTGGTCGAGACAATAAATTATGAATAATTGCTATGCTATCATTGGTTGAGCTACTAATTGCCACAGACAATCACATTGGCCAGGTGGCCCTTATACAAAGGTGGCCACTTGCACAGGTTTGACTGTACATTTTTAGGCAGGTACAGCGTAAAATATATAACTATACCTTACCTCGCTCCAGGTGACTCGGGGTCCGTGGAGATCCCGGCGGGAACTTCGAACCTGAATTCCGGATCCGGTCTCCGCTACATGGAGATACCGGCCTACTTCGCCCGCTCCTTCAGCAGCACACCGACAGTGACCGTCGGCCTGACCCACCTGGACCACAACCCCGGCACCAACACACGCATCGACGTGGCCGCGGTGTCCGTGCGCACCAACGGCATGACCATCCGCATAGAGACCTGGGCCACGTCGCACGTGGTGAAGGCACGCGCCAGCTGGATGGCTTGCGCCTGAACAACAAGCTAATAAGACTACGGTCGTTCAAAGCTTGTTGGTCCCCACCAAACGGCTCAATTGAAAATAAACCAGTGCGTGTGCTGAACTCGATGGGTGTAGCGTTTTTCCTATGATGTTGTGTTTGTAAATCAAGATGTCATAAAGTAAAGGACAGCGTTTTTTTTTATTAACGTTACATCCATGAAAAATTGTTGGCGGGGAAGACCTTTCTATCACTTGCCCTTTCTGTCGCTACTCAAGTGGGGGGGGGGGGGGGATGTGACAGAAATAAAACGGGACATAGACTGAATGCAGCTGCGTGCGGGACGTTTTCGCAAGACTGCAGACGGAGAATACAGTGGATAATGATATGACCGAAAGGTCACAATCTTCCCCACCAACCTCTGTATATTATATGGTATACACAAATCAACAGAATTTAGATGTTCTCAATGCTTCTGACTTAGAGGTGTTAGTGTTGGAAAGGATAACGTTCCCACAGCAACATAGCAATAAAATACATCTCTGATATACTGAAGAAATCTATGAATATTACATGATCCTCCGTAGGTCAATATCATCATTCATATACAACATACCCAAAATCGTACACGAAATATATGTTGTTCTATATATTGTCATATACAGAGTGATTACAATGGTGTCCAATGTGGCAAACCCATGTCGTCTTGATATCAACTTCGTGTTCTTTTAATGGAAGTGTATGTGTACGTTTTGAACTTCAAATTCGACACCATCCTCCTATTATCTATGATACCAGATCTAGAGATCAGCCTTTCAACATGTACACGCGTAGACATGTACTTATAAAGTTTTTATCACTTCTGTGCATTTTTACTTGCGTTGATAGCCGCGGTATATGTTTTGAAATGGATGTTATCCTCCACCGATGTCGAATTGCTCAGGCAGTACTCCAGGACTGCCGATCTCATCTCAGGGTGTGCGTGGACGTTCGGCGTTTGCGAATAGAAGTCGAGAGTGAGTCTTCCCGTCTCCGAATCCTCCTTGTAGCACTCTTGCTAATCTCCAAGCAGATTCGGTGAGACATATTTGAGTTTTCCCGCGCCTCTTCTTTCTGCAAATATACGAATGTGCTAATGATAAGTGCTCAAAACCACCACATCTAGGATATCCAAGCAGTGATATGAAAAATGGTACTTTGTTCCCCAAAAACTGTATTGTCATAATTTCTCAGCATACCCGAAAGGCAAACAGGTGGCCCCCATCAACTAGTTGTTCCCACGTCTACCGCAAGGTGGCGTGGTGGTCCTCCACACGGTACAGAGCCTGCACAGGATGGGCTTCGTACAATCGGATTCGGAGAAGTACTCTTCCACCGTCTGTTGATGCATCCATGGTTGATGCCAGTCGAACATCAGTGCACGGAGACTCGTCTTGTTGTACCATAGCCTATAAGATGATATTTTTCTTAATTTCCAAGCGAGAAACTCATATGTTTTTTCCAACCCTTTCGATTTGTGACTAACACCCCGTTCAGACTGGATTTCGAATCGCAATTGATGTTTCTAAATCTGAACATTCCAAACTCGTAGCCTCCTGTGCAGGCCCCGCGGCTATATATAACGCGTTAAAAACTCTTTCCCACCATCGCGGGGCCTGCACAGGAGGCTACCAATCTCGATTGAATCGCGATTAATCAAATCCACCTATGGGAGGTGGATTCAATCGCGATCGACGGCAATTGCCGTGCGGAAGGATCACAATTGCTATTGGTTGAGCAGACACGTGTGAACGCATCGGGATCAAATCGCGATTGGAGACAATCGTGATTCATGGATAGCTATTCAATCACCCGATATTTGTAAAACTGATATGTTGGTGACACCTTGGATGTATGGATTGATCAGTACAAACTGAAACTAGCGACAAGCAGTACTCTTCGACACTTCTCAACATGCTGTCAACCAGGACTGAAATAATCACTTATGATGAGTCACTATAGAACTATGAACTTCCACATAATATCTTTTTCTTCAGACCTTTTTATTTTCTAAATCACTGCATACATTCAAAGCATCTACATACATGTGGGGATTTTTAATCAAAGAAAAAGGCTTGCTTATACCCTGAACAATATTGAAACTTCTGATATACTGATTGATATATTGAAGCAATCTTAGACTAGGAATGTTACATTGTACGTGATACGTGATAGCTTATCATCTTTTACGTCCAACATATACAAGATGTATATATTTAAAATTGTATTAAACATTCTGTAAGAAACAGATATATACAAACACCTGGCAATATGATGAAAAGATGTGCACAAAGCAAATGGCAATTTTAGCGCAACATGCAAGCTCAAACTACATAATTTGTATAATCAAAAGAGATGCAAACGTGAAAAAGATATCATCTAAATCACCAGTGGAAATAATTATCAATTGTGCTTCATTATACCATTTAAACATCATTCTATGAAAACTATGTGCTTGCAATGTGGCCTGCCATTCCATAAAACTGCTTCTGATAATATATATACAAATCTTCATAAGGCAAATATCTTGGAATAAATAATGACATAGATAGATATAAGCATCAACCTCAGTTACTGCCTCCATACAGAAATATATCTGTTTGCTAATAGCTTTATGTAATATGCACATGGCAGGACATTAGTACTGGTATGTGTACATGTACATGGGATATTTGTAAAAGGGAACACAATGGGAAATGGCTGGTGTGACATTTCAGGCAAAGAATAAAAAATATCTTGTTTCTGAAAGTGTTAATTTTGGGGCTTATTGTGGAGTTATGATACACGATAGGAACACAGGGGGTACTAACATCATACCACTGCTAGCATTACTTGCTTCCAAAGTTTAATATCAAGAGCACTTCTAGCGTAAGATTTCATCCATTCTGACCTGAGATAATAATACGTATTAGTGCTGTGCACTCATCACTGCGTAATACGATGGCCAATTCTGTGTATAGAATCATTGACATTTTTTAGCATCTGTGCTACAGTTTGATACAACACTCCATATCTTTTACAAGATTAATTTTCTTAGAAAGGGTTGAACCCTGAAGTTGCCAAAGAGGACACAAAAAAGGATTTAACACAGATAAACAGAGTATCAAAAGTTAAATGTCCTTGCAATATATAATTTGTTAAGGCCTCACTTTACACATAACTTTTGCAACAGGCACAGGAATTTAAAGCACTGTGAGCATGTCCTACACTTTGTATATAGTGCATAGAGTGCTTGCAACATGTTTTCCCTTATACACATGTACAAAATGTACATATTACACCAAACACAAACTTCTCTCTGTTCTCTGATATAAGAGTGCTTTCCTTAAGGTGAATTCTAAAATCCCTATGTTGATACATACGTGTGTACATCGGAACCGTACAACATTATTTGTATACAATGTCCTTGGTACACCTAACACCAAAACTATCACTCCCACAACCAAAGATTAAAACACTAGTCATGACATTCTTCTTTCAAGCTAAGCTTGATTTACTATAAATATTCACACCTTCTGTTCAAACTCACAGCATCAAAAATCTACCTTGATTGGCCCTAGCATGGCAAATTCTACTCTCCAAGCAGAGTTTTAGCCTTCAGCTCAATTTTTACGTCTTTTTAGGCATTTTTATCGAACTATCTTTTTAGTGCTGGGATCTTTTTTTCAGCCAGCCAAACGGTAGCATACTAGATACCCCTGCCAAACTGTAAGTCTGCAACTTTCTTCCAAACTTTTACTTGTCTTCTTTGTTTAACCTCAAATATTCTTCTATCCTAATCTAGTGTTAAGCCACCATAATTCATTTAAATCTACTTTCATTGAACTCCCTTTATGCCAACTTTTTTGTTCAAATTCTATTCGTTTCCACACTGTTTCTCTAATGACATATTTTGATCTTTAACACTTTCCTTTTCCTTATATTTTTTTGCTATGGCAAGCATCGTAGTGGCAAGCTGCTCTGTCCCTCACAGTCTCATGCTCCAGACATCAGTCTTCAGGTTAGTGCTCACAGCTCATGGAATTCATAGTTGTTACCATCTGCGTCAGTTCTACTCTAAAGAAGAAAAACAGGAACAGCTTTCAATCAAGTAACATTACACAATACAATGTACAATGGTATTGACTCTTCATAGTGTTATGTTCTAAATAAGGAACGAAATCAAGAATACTGAAGGGGCAAAGGGCATGCAGTTATATGGCTTTCCAGATGCAGATACAAATTATGATTTATACACAAGACAGAACCACAGAAACAAGTAAAACAATGATACAAATATGTTATATACATCTCCCTTCCCTGTTTATACTGTAGAACAGTCCTTACCTTAGGCTGTTTTCTCTTCCAAAAGTAGAAGACGATCACAGCTATGATGGTCATGATCACTAAGGCTCCGACCACACCTCCTGCAATCGCACCATCTTTCGCTGTAATACCCGTTCGACCCGCTGGAATCAAAAGACATTAACGGTTACACTGGTCTATCTATGATTGTAAACAAAGAATTCTTACATCATATCACATTGACCGTTACTAAAATGTTTAACAGAGCTTATGATAAAAAAAATCATACCAAAAAAGAAAGTTTTAATATGACCATGTACTATACATCACAGCACTAGGTTCCAGGTCATTCCATCTAATACTAGCGAAATACTACTTCCTTTAAAAGGAAAGAAAGAGTTTAAAAGCAAAGAAAAAGCCCCCCCCCCCAAAAAAAAGAAAACAAGGATTGTGGACTTACAATTGGAACAACTATTCAGATGGAGCAAAGTTTGTTAAGGATGGGGTAGAAAAAGCATGAGTATCAAATTAAGAAAGACGTAAAGAAAAAATTCTACTTTCCAAATAGTACAGCCCTAATTGTCATACATAGGTTACAGAATCTGGACACACCTGGGGCTGAGATCTTGACATTGAACCGTTTCATGTCTTTTTGCCCGTCCGTGTTCATGGCCCAGCAGGCATACTCATCAGCCAACGAGTCCTTCAGGCTCATGATGGTGAGTGTACTCGTGGCCGGGGAGCCAGTTAAATCTTCCTCCAGGCTGTAATCCGGGTTTCCTTCACTCTGTACCGGCTGTGCACGGCCACGCCCCACAAACCAGTCAAACTGGCTGACCGGTGGGTCGCCTCTGGCTCTGCACTCCATCCGGACTTGCTGACCTTTCTGGTCACTTAGATCTACAACTTCAGGACCCAAGATTGCTGGCGGCCCTGCATTCAAAATTCAAAGAATTAAGAGGTGAACTTTACCAAAACTTTACTAAAAATTTACAATTTATAATTTTAAAGTAAGAGCAAGGACAGAAATCATATCTTCTGATAAAAAAAGGTTTCAAGAACAATCATAGCCTGCATAAGCAAAAGGGTACAATGCTAATAGAAGCTGATTACAGTAATGTAGTTCCACTCAGTCAAATACACGTACATATACCAAGCAGCACTACAAGATGAAAGATGTCAAATTCCTCCATGGGATGGCCATTAAGGATTCAAATTTCCCAATCTATGCCCTGGCCTACTAGCCTGAGTGTCAGCCTTGTTAGCTTTTGTCTGCTCCACAAAATCCGCTACCGGCCAACTGGTAACAGATTTTTGGGAGTGGATGAAATTTAACAAGGCTGACACTCAGGCCAGGCTACTGGCCTACCGTGATGAGTGCAAAATGCCTAATCTGCATTTGTCAGTACTTTACTACTACTTATCAAGCTAAACAACAAAGCCAGGTTACCACTACACTGACTACAGCAATGACATAACTGCTGGTAGTGTGTGTGTACCTGTAACGTCTATCGTGACATTTTTTGAGGCAGGAGGGAAGTCGGGTGAGGTAGCGACACAGGTGTAGGTGCCCTCCTGAGTGTATGTGGTGTACGGGAAGCTAATGGGGTTGTCTAAAACCTGGGACGTCCCCTCTCGCTGCCAGCTGACAGCCGGCGTAGGCGTGCCCTCTGCCCGACAGTCCAGGGGGTCCAGACTGTCCCCATAGTTCAGCTGTATGACGCTGTCCCAGGTGGAGGTAATTCTAGGAGCAACTACCAGTAGTACACAAGAGCATGCATTAACAAGCAGAAACAGCTCAACAAAAAGGCACCATATCATAAAGTACATGCATGTTACAGAAGAAGGTATACGCCACCTTGCGTATGGCACGTCTAGGTATATACCTATATGACTAGCGGGTGACAGCTTATTTAAGCAGAAGAGTTAGTATTCACATGACTATGACTAATGTATTGCCACAATGCTGTATGGCCTAACCAGGAAGCTGCCAGGTAAACTTGAATTTGTGTATACAAACATTGCAGCGTTTTTAATGTAGAACAAGTCAAAGGAGTCCTGTGGAGTCACTGCAACTTGGATAAAACAGATTGAAAATTAGTTCTACTGTTGAAATAAGTTGTCACTTACCTCCAGTCGGACTTGGTGTCGTCTGTCCATTGACACCTAAACAAAAAATTGTGGAAGAACCATGATATTACATGTGAAGGTGTGGTCAGCTGCTGGATATGATGTGAAACAAGAGGCGAGTTACATCTACCCTGGCTCTCGGGAATCAAACCTGCGGCAAACCCGGGCAGCCAGCTTACGAATTGGAATGCAAAAGGTCCAGACCTGTTGGCCTGGTGCTTGAACCCCACTGTTACACTACTCCCCCCTTTCATTTTAGATTTGTCCTTGAATCTCCAAGTTTGATAACCCTGTATGGCACACTTACCTGTCATTATAAGAAATTTCTTTCACTGTTGACAGGGGGACAGCCTGTCATGATCAATAGCCACTTCCTGCATCTATTATCAGGCAGCCCTATTTATCTAGACTAGAGCATAAGTTTTTTTCTTTGAACAGGAGTGTTCATAGGGATGTACCCTTTTTGAAACATGATGCCTTTTTTGTCGATAATATTAAACAACTTTCACACTGCTAAAGCATCAAGAGGCAGAGGAAAGAGTTGCCAAATTACTGAGTTGTCTGTCAAAATAAAATTGTCAGGACGGTTGTTTTAAAAATATGAGCCAGATGGTCATAGAAGGAAGAATAATTACACCACAGGATTGAATAGTTACAGGCAGAACGTGATATTAAATTACAATGTAAAATATGGCATAATTTATTCTCTTCAATCCATATAAAAAGTCGTCAATAGGCTTCAACAAGGACATTATGTCCTTGGCTTCAACAAGTCAACTCACCTGAAAACACAATCGATGCGACAAGGAAGAGTTGAAGAGTATACAGCATCGTATCAAAGTTGTGAATCATCAGCAGCTGACATCAACATCTCTTCAGACAAAAGGATTCTGAAAACATAATCATAAGACATGTGATTACTGTTGACAATCGTATGTATACGACTGTATAAACTCGAGTCGAGGGTTGCTCAAAAGGACAGCTCGCTCGACGTTGAAACTGACACATATAATTTATTTGTTCCACCCAGTCACGATTTCCGAGAAAAAAAGTTTTATCATGGAAGAACCACAAATCATACACTCACCTTAAACGCAGCATGTGCCACACCCAACTGCTAGTAACTAGACATCAGAACTGATGAATATTTTGCTCCACACTGCAGTTGACCTTTAACCTGATTAAACCTCTTTGTCCCAGGACAATGTGCTCTTCGAGGAGCGTCGTTTTCACACAGAAAGAGACAAAAACAAAAACAATGTGCACAGAAATAATCTCAAAATGTCCCAGACTTTACAAAACATGCATTTTTTGATAGAACTGAATATTCATGTGAAGAATTTGATAAGAACTGATATTTAGAGCCATGGGGACGAGATGTAGTCACGTGATGTGTGACGTCGCTGCAGCTGCCACAGTGAAGATGGTGTAGAAAAATGGCCACTTTCTGGTCGATGGGAGGGGGACGGACCGACTTTTGGGACGAATCATGACCTTTTCCGTGTCTTCAGACCGTCGGGATGCAGTCCTGGAAGGCTAGGAGAAGACAACGTCAACTTCTGTACCCCAACATCGTACCCCCGAGCTTTGATTACGAAACGATTTAGTTTTTTTTTCTTGTCCAGCTAGTCTGCTTGTGTTGGTCCGGATTTGCTGAAGCATATATATTTTTTCCGAGATCGGTGGTGAGAGATTCTGACTCTTTGGACGATCGTGACTTGGTCAAGGATGGGAACTGAACAGATTCAACGACAAGTTCACAGAGTGTTGCGTGACGTGAGGACTTTGTTGGGCGCGTATCACTGGTTGTTTCTGGCCGGGTTGTTGTGCAGTGTGTGTCCCGCAGACGCCGTCTGTGGCGGCCGGACTGTGTTGAACGGGACAGAGGGTACAGTCTCGGACGGAGACGGGAATTATCCCGAAAATACGCATTGTGAATGGCTCATCATAGGTAAGGAAAACTACTCTATATCTCACTAAATCTCCAAGCAGATGTTAGACGTAAAAATCATCTGACTGCTTCTCTGACAGCCGCTCTCCGATCAGTCACGATTTTCACCCCAAGCATCTGCTTGGGGATTTGACGGTATTAACGTTAACTAACTATAATAATTTACTATTCGAAAAAGTATCCTGACTTAATGTCCATAACAGTACAACAATGTCAAAGTGATATTTTCATAGTCCCAGACGCACTCAATCATAATTCATATGTCAGTTTTGGAAGACTGACACAATCCATAACGATACACGTAAATTTAAAAAACCAACACTAATGTTACCACTTTTCCCCACATAAATTATTGCATTGTCTTCCACTTGACACATACTAGTATTTAGATTCTTAGTCAGGTGTGAAGAACAGGCCATATGTTAAGACCTTTTAATGAGCATTGCCTTTGTTTGTTTTGTTAAAATAAATGACATCGACTTTGCATAGATCTGATTTGTATTGGAGGTAATTAGATCAAGTACTAGTCATGGATTATAATGTTGTCATGTCAGTTTGTATGCCAGTACCACCACAGATTTGTTTGAACAATCTGTTTCCAGTAATATGTAATCCTCGGTACATGTAAGCCCATAGTTGCACTTAAAAAAATTAAACTAGTATATGTTGTTTGAATTTGAAAGATTAATTAGTATTTTATCAAGTTGGTTAAGTTATAGAATTACAATACTAGTACATGGAGTATTGCACAAAAATACAGAAGAAAATTCATTCAGAATGAAGTGAGAGTCATCTAAAATTGAAAGAATTTCATAGTCCTGTAGTGTAACATTATTATGATGAATGATAACATTATTTACACAACACAATTTGTAGTCGCTGGCATCAAACTGTAAACATGTGTCTTCATAGTGATCAATCAACATATACTCAACTAATCAATGTTTTCCCCCAAAACTGCTTCCAAGTTCTGAATGTATGCTGAGGTCTCCCTTGTACACCTGTAACCATGCGTTTATACCTCATTTCCCAGTTAATTGAGCTGTCAAAATGACCGCAGACAGGTTGGCACCAGAGGAATGTGCAACTGCCCCTGTTAGAAACCACTGACCCACTAAATTGCCTAAGAGATGATCAAATTACCACTTGAAACAACAGCCAGATAATTCAAACTCAAAAACCCATTTCAACATTGTACTTGTCAAGAACGATGTTTATTTTTGTCTGCTGAATTGAGTCAGTTTTTTTTGCGCAGTGCTACAGTAGTGGCCTAGGTCAAAGTTGCAAGGTGGTAACGTAACACTTTGTTTCCTGTTCATGTGTATTTGCATTTCACCTTCTCTTTGGCACCAATCCAGCAGGAAGTTCCAAAGAAGAAACTAAGTACTGGATTGCGTGATATGGTAGAAAAGAGGGAATAACAAAAACCACAAACTGTGTAGTTTAAATTACCACGTGTAATTTATACTTTTAGTCTTATGCATGTGACAATATTGGTATCATTTAAATTTTCATGACAGCACTGCCGTCACAAATATGCAGAAATTGTTCCAAGTATGAGTTGTACTAGATTTTTCCCTTTTAAATTGTTAAGGACATAGATATTGTGATGGTTACTGTGAGCCTTTATGATACTAGTACTAGTTATTAATACCTGCGAAACTGTGATACATGTATCAACTAGCACATCTCACAACTCAGAACAACTTTTCTCTCCAGTGCATTCATTTCTGGTGAGATAGGTGTGGACTTTGGCCTGGACAGAACAAACAGGTCTACATGAGTTCCATGATTGCTCTGGGTAATGAAATACACCGGTTGCGCAGATTGCACTTGTAACAATGCGTAGATCTGTTGCCCTAGCAACCTGTCAACAAGGAATGTATGTCAACGCTCCGCCCACCAACCAGCAATGTCTCCGTTGCCCAGTCTGTTGCCAGATTATAATTCTAGTGACAGTCTTGGCAATTTAGTAATACACTGAACAATGTTTGGTGTAACCTTAGGTGGTAGACAACAGTAAAATTTTCGTCCAGGTTAGCTTGAAAGGAAAGAAAAATCCTTTTGTTATTCAAAGTAGCTAGTGGCTATTGACTATTATACCATATATATAATAAACAAGAAGTACGTGTGCATGCATATCATTATATCAAAACTTTGACAGCAACACATGGACTGTTACAATTTGTTGTGAATGGGCAATGTTTAACACTAAAAATGCCTTGTCATGTTCATGTTGTGTTAAATAATAACATGACTTCTGGTTACCCTTAGGGGTAATTCACTTGTCTGACTGGATCAGCTCAAGCCAAATAATTGAATCAGTCAGGTGAAAAAGTCGATACTAGTATCTTTTTGAAGTGAACCGGTTTTTGGGAGGAACATTCTTCCAGCTTATCCATGAGAGAAACTTTGAAAAAAAAATGTTGAGACCATAAAAAGACAACTTATCACTTGAGGAAATTATTTTTAATTTTTACCAGTATGTTCGTAGGGACTTTCAATGTAGGAGGGGGTAGCTAGGGGGTAGGGAGGAGTGAGGTGTTTTTAGTGTTGTAAAATCTAACTATACAGGAATAAGACATCTGAGCACTCGCTGTGAACATAAATTGCTGCAATAATTTCATAACTTATGCATTTTATACACTTTTCTTTGTATCCACAGGTAGTTTTGCATTTTCATCTTTCTAAATGTTCTCACTTATACGATTATACATACGATTTGGAGGAAACAAGAAAAGTTCATGGATCAGACGAGAATTTAATTCAACCAAAGACACATATTATTCATGTCACACACTGTGTTATGTAAAGTTGAAATCATGCAGAACTCTTGGCAAATGTTGTATGCAAGAAAGGAATTTGATATCAGAACCAGCATCTAAACTAAATGTACTTGGCACTTTTCCCAAAGCTACATGTACCAGACTATACTATTAGTTACTGTAGGAATATTAAACAATGTGTGCATTCCAAGGAAAATAGACTAGTGCAAATTTCATACAGTTGATCAACGATGCCTGGCTTTGAAAGCTGAGGTGATTCATATGCATTAATTTTTTTAATGGCAACAGTACTATTCATACATTTATACTAGTATGTAGCTGCCAAGAATTGGAGTGTTCAATGTGTGATGCATTTGCATGACACATTATAAGAAAAAAGCAATTGCTATTATTTCTATTGGATGTTAAACTTAAAGAAAATTGTACTGGGATAGCTAATAGCTAATACATATACATGTCCTAGTAACTGGAAGGATTTTCTTTCTATGGCTAAGTACTAGTAGTACTTGATAAAGATAATTTGAAGAGCTGGACATAATACAAATAAGATAAATATGTTTGATTGACATTTAGATACAATCCAAACACTTAGAGAAGTGGGGAACCACATTTATCCAAATATTTTCCATAGTTGTTGCATGTCTTATTTGATTTTATCTTTGGGCTTGAGATGTTACTAATTTTCAAATCGCTGTTTGAAATACAAGACTTGCAACTGTTTGATTTTTTCTGTGTTGGTTTACTTGGTTACCAAAGAAAATAAAGATCACAGAAGAGGTAATTGATTGTAAGGTCTGTGGACAAGCCTTTGTTACACCTCATTGGGATGTCTTTGTTGTTATGGTGATGAAAAGACTGACGCCACAAAGAAATGACCATGAAAAGTCCGTAATTGACCAGGTATACAATAGACCTAAATGTGACGGGTAAAGTGATCATTGTTGTAATGATATATGTCATACGAAAAGGAAGACACTGCACAAATCTAGGTAATATTGTGTCTTGAAGACAGACCTGAAAAACAATGGAATAAGAAACCTGAGAACTGTCAAGAAACTCAGAAAGCTTAGGCTGCTCATGGAGAAAGAAGACACAGTAGAATGAAATGAGGAAAGACGGATTGCAACAGCTCTATTAGCTGCAGAACACAGTGCATCATTATCATCATCATCATTGTACTGAAAGATGACTAAAATAAAGTCAACATTTTAAACAAATTTTACTATACTAAGGGCTTGGAGTGATTTAAGTTGTAGATCAATATATCCCTTTAACTGAAGCCAAAAATGCAAAAACTGGTGTAACATATTATTGGTCTGATAACCTTTAGCTTTAGCGCTTTTGTTAAATTGCACACATTTTTAGGGTACGTTATTGGAAAGCAGCGACAATACATTTCCTTCCACCACCTTTCACCTTCCCTACACCTCCTGGGGAGGTACAGGAGAGTTGTGCAAAGTGCCCTTCCCAAGGTCACAACGTTCAGCCAGGAATGCAAGGATTCAAACCCATGACCTCTTGATCCTGTGCCCACTCTACTAACTACTTTGCCATTTGATGTCTTCAGACTTTTAGCTAGGATTTTTTTGGTGGGTGTCCAAAAACTGTCCATTTTTTTTATTGTATGCTATGCACAGTGAAGACGTGCTGAGTGCAAGATTTTAGGGGGGCTTTTTTGAAATTCATTATGCTCTCAAACACTACTTTCTGCATTTTCAGGTGTAAATTTGAGTTTTTTCCTTCAGTAAACCATCATTTTTGTATTTATAGTAAGGCTGAAAGGAGGCATGTGTGCATGGCAAGGGTTGGGAGTGGAAAAAATAGGGCGTCTTTAGGGTGTCCTACAAAAAAGTAGGGCGTCCAATTTCTTATTATTTTCAGTACAGGGCGTCCAAAAGACACCCTGGACACCCCCTAGCTAAAAGCCTGGATGTCTTCCCCCAGAATACTAAAGATGACTGCTTTTCCTCTGTGTTTCAGCACCGCTGGATAAGCCGTTCATCACGCTGCACTTCTCAGCCATGTACACAGAGTGCACCTATGACTTCTTGTTTGTGCATGATGGAGACTCCTACAGTAGCCCTCTGCTGGGTACATTTAGTGGGAACACCACCCCAGAACCCATCATTGCTAAATCAGGAAAGGTAGGTGTCAAGCTCCTTATTTTACAGCAGCCATGGGTGCCCAACTAGTCATAGGCTATTGTTAAGGGTTAACCCTGGGAGAAAGTAGGATCGTTAGGTATATAGAAATATACATGTACAATCAATAAAATGCACGGTCAGAAATTACAATGACATATTGGATCATACAATTATATACAAGTTATCAGAATTAAAGTAGTAAAAATAGGGCTACTAACATAGGTGTGTTTCCTAGTATGTACATAACTACCGAGGTATGCTTGTATAAGACAAAGTGATATTAACACAGCTCTTGAACACAGTTGTAGGCTGAAAGAACTGTTATCATACTTTTGCATCAATAATTTTTTTGGCTACACATCAACATTGTGTTCAAGTAAAATGAGTAAGTTGTAAAGTATGAAAACAGGTTTGCTGACTGTGAAAAATATTTGCATAATTTCATGTACAAATTTTTCATGTGCACAAAACACAAATCCATAAAGTTGAGTATCTTAAATGACATTACACTGCTATAAAATCAACTTGACATTAAACAAATGCAACTGCATTAAATTTATTGTACTATAAAGCATAATGACATACCCTTTGTACCTGAAACTGACAAGTCCTCCCTCATTTTTCTTCCAGATGTTGATATACCTTTACAGCGACACTAACTATGTACTAAGTGGGTTTGAGGCCAGGTACTATGCAGAGCCCTGCCCAGCAAACTGCTCTTCTCAAGGGACGTGCATTGCGGGACAGTGCCAATGTGCTGCCCAGCTCTGGAAGGGGGAGGCCTGTCAGTTACAGTGGTGTCCAAACAACTGCCACATTGACGAGGGCCACGGCCATACCTGCGTCGCTGTAAGTTTGATTTTCTAACATATCATCATCATCATCATCATCATGTCCGGTGGCTTGCCCAGACCAAGGCAACTCTTTCCCAGTTCTCAAGACAGTTCTATCTGCTCAAGATTCATATTTATTTGTAATATTTACAGACATTTTATCATTTACCTTTGCCAGAAAGGTTTTCTTTTTGGTGCAGACGTGTACTTTTGTTTGTTGTTTATTTGTTGACGGCATAACTTGAGAAGGCTGGGTCTGTATCATATTTCATATATGGGTAGGTGTCTTCAAGTTCAAACCAGGAATCATTAAGAACTGTCAGTAGGCAACAGGTATACTCTTACTAGGTAAATATTAAAGTTACAGTGTGCATACCTAGGGATCAATGCATCTAGTTTGAATCTCCTTATATTCAATTTTTGTGGCAGTCCTAGGGGATCTGGTAGAATTTTGAGAGAAATTTTTTTTCTACAGAAAATAGTATTTTGACCCTGATTTTCTGTTACCAGTCATGAGTTGAGGTGTGTTCATGTATGACCCACAGGGTGCATGTAGCTGTAAGGAGGGGTATGTTGGAGATGACTGCTCCCTGTCCACACGAGACAACGCAGGCCGGTCCACCTGGTACCAGCTGTCCCACAGCGGGACGGGACTCACCGCACGAGCCAGTCACGCCGGCGCCTACCACGCAGGGTCCGACAGCCTCTGGATCTTTGGAGGTGCCCAGAATTCAGCAGTTCTTCCATTGATGTTGTGTTTCAAGTAGCAAAATGATGATTTTCCCAAGGCTGTTACAACTTGGTCCTAACTTTTTAACTTAATGCCAAAATATGTTTCAGTGTTTGCATACATTGCTGGTTTAGCTTAATATTTCAGGCAAATGCATGAATAAATTGAAATGTTTTAAAGACAAATTAGTCAATATAATAACCGACTCTGGTAAGAAGTATAATAGAAAAGACTACAGTGTTCCTTCATATATATTTTAAAGTAAATTGTCTCCAATTCAGAGGTTTATTTATTTGATAATCTTGTCATCATTGTTTCAGTTTCAGTTTTTATTCGCACTTTAAAACAAAATACAGACACAAGAAAATATAAATGAAATGTAACAGTGCAGGGAGGACGGAAGCATAAAATGCTTATGAGGAGGCCTCCCTTCATAACTTAATTAACAATTCAAATTAATCGTATAAATAAGAAATAACTTACTAGGTAACGGGTAAATGAAACAAAACAATAAAATATAATACGATACAATACTATCTACAATAATGAAAAAGTAGTAATGAAAGGTAGTAAACAAGGAAACTTAAACAAAAATTAAGAATGTGTGGGGTTATTTATGAAAGTTGCTTTAGTATGATTTTTGAAAAATGGTGACGGAGGGACTAATTTGTAAAGTTCTACTTAGGTTGTTCCAAATTGTTGGGCCTCTGTACGTGATTGTAAATTGACGAAGATTCGATTTCGCATTGGATGGCCTTAAATAATTGCATTGGCGTGTGAAGTGGTTGTGGATGTCTGAGTTTAATAAGAAGGTGTAGGTGTCGTGGAAGGTTTCAGGAAGGCAAGGACATTTATTCATTATCTTGTACATTAAAAGACTTGTTTGTAGTTTATTTATGTCATTTATGGACAGTATTTTGAGCTTTTGAAACAATGGTGCAGTAGGGAAAGTGAATGAAACTTTTGACGCTATCCTGATGTATCGTTTCTGAAGCAAAAAAAGCGGTTTAAGTGATGTAGTGTACGTACTTGCCCATATAATATTACAATAACTTAAGTAAGGATAGATAAGACTATAATAGAGAGTAATAAATGTTTTAGGAGATAAAAGATTTCCTACTTTCCGTATAATACCAATGTTCTTGGATATTTTTTTACTAATAAGATCGATGTGATTTTTCCATGTTAATTTTGCATCTATTAAGACCCCTAGAAAACGGGTGTGTGTCACTTGAGTAATAAGGTTGTTGTTTATGAATATTTGTACGTTTTCCTTCGGGTAATTTCTATTTTTACCTGCAAATATTATTAAATTTGTTTTCTTAACATTTAAAGACAATTTGTTTGTTTTAAACCACTTATTTACTTTATCCAATTCTTCGTTCATTGTAGTTACTAACGTGTTGAGATTTTTATGAGACATGAATAGATTTGTATCATCAGCTATTCTGTAATTATGATGACTGTTCAGCATAGATCAGACTGCTGTGAACTCATCACAAACTCTAATCTATTTTCAGGATATACTCTCAATAATGTACTGGATGATCTGATGAGATACAACTTTGAAGAGAGTAGATGGGAAAATATGACCACCACAACACCAAGACCAGTAAGTTATATAGCCTACATAGAAGAGTACGTTGGCAGAACGTACTACACCTGTGCAAAATTCATGTTATTCAACGTTTTGGTTGGATGTTTGGACAGTTTTTTATCAGAATTTTGCTTGTTACTGATGATATCTTTTCAGACATAACATTTGAAAACTATAAATGGGATTATTGTCATCCTCACATACACTGTGCCCAATACATTGTTTTGCACAGGCGCAGTACATTCTGCCGTTGTGCTACATATAATGATGGCTTGATAAAATTCAGGGAAATCTATACACTTTGTTTGACTATTTCATTCCTGTGATTGTGAAAAACAATGCCCTGGATCATGTATATCCATTAGAAGAGGTAGCATGTATTATGCATTTACTGTTTTCTTCTTGACGGTAGGAAAATTGCCCAGACGTATTACTTCTGTCATTGTAAATGTTTGCATGTTTTGCATATTAGGTCGTCTGCCACGAGGTTGTAGTAAACAATTTACATAACAATTTTCAGCATATGGAAATGAAAATTACAAACATAAATAGGTGGTAGAGCATCATAAAAAGTAGTCAGTGATATTTGCTAAATTTGTCACAGTTTAGAGTGCTATAGCAACTTGAAGATGATTGCATATTATTCATTGTATTCTCATAGATTTATCGAAGGTGAGGAAGAAAGCAAGTTGTGCTTGTATAATGTTCCTCTACACATAATACCCTGTAATGTATAAAGACAGAAACAACATTTTGACAAGGTCAAGGTCCTGTAGCCTTTTTCAGGCCATAGTGGCAGTGGGTTGTTGATCCACTGTGTCTAGGGCACAGTATTGGGAGGCAGAGCCCATCCCTCTCCTTCCACCGCCTTTTACCTCCCCAACCAAAGTCAAGTACCCATTTCAATAGGTGGAGTGTTAAAATAAGTTCCTTTCCCAAGGATAGCGTCTAGCCAGGAACTCAGGGAATGGATCCTGGGACCTCTTGGTCTAGTATCTGCTAGCCTAATCACTCAACACATTCAATGGCACCCTAAATTTAGGACAAAGCTGGTGAATTCTGAATGGTGTTTCCTTTGTTTTCCCCCCAGGCTGGCAGACACAGCCATACATTAACGACCGTTAACGACTCCCTGGTGCTGTTTGGAGGTGAGCTGGGGAACAGCAGGCTGGCCGGCGACCTCTGGTCGTACGACACGACCACGGACACGTGGCAGGAGCTGGCGGTCAACGACCCCAACAGACCCCCGGCGGTGGCAGGCCACGCCACGTCTCTCGTGGACAACAGATACCTCTATGTGTTCGGAGGTAAACTTTTCTTAATTTTTATTTCGTCATAAAATACATCAAGCAAATTGAAAATACATAATAACTGTGCAAGGGATTTTGCTGATGTATAGGCCTCCCTTTATCAAATTGCAAATTGATTAATTACAATAATTCTTAGAAAGTAAATAAGTAACATGTTAATACAATAAAAATTTACCATATTGACAGATCCCATAGTTAATACGAGTGTAAAAATGCAACCGAGTTCAACTAAAACTAAAAACAATCCGTTTTGTTATAGAGCACCGTCACCGTCATTGTATAATTCTATTGAGGGGCATAATTGAATTCCAGGCACAGTCAAATCCAATGGGATTTCCAGTAATATAATCATGCAAATACAGATACAAATTGGAGGTTTGACACTATTAGATCATGGTAGGAAGTTATAGGAGATTGATGTTGTATGAGGATTCTAGCTTGAAGGGATGTCACTTAGTTCATAAAGTTCATGTAACGTTACCATTGTATAAATTTTGTACTCGGTATGTACAATGTAATGTGCTCAGTATGTAATGTACTTAGCTCGTAATGTACTTATCAATGTAATGTACTTAGTATGTATTATACATAGGATGTAATGTAGTATTTAAGTACTTTGTAGAAGGTCTTTATTAAGGTAATACGTAAAGAGCATTTTACCATTGACCACACAGTTAGGCCTAGGAAAAAAATGTTACCTGTGTCATGTCCTGAAAAGAATTAGGGTTGGTACATAGGTAAGGATTATCTTTTTTCTTTCTGTTTTTCTTAGACCTTGGTGATCTTGGTGATCCAACTTATACAATGTAGTGGAACAAAGTAAAACTTGCTAGAAAAATCTGATCATTTGAAAAAATTTATGTCCACACAAAAAAAATTCTAGGGTTGGCAGTTTTTTCTAGGGTCGGTAGGGAAACAGGAAACACAACATTTTTTTCCTGGCCTTATGCTTCAATCTATTTAGTTGATTAAATTAGCAAGCCCACCAAATACCCTGTTTCCCGCGGCAGGTCGGCGCGACCAGAAGCACTTCACGTCGGACATGTACAGGTTTGACCTGGTCCGCGGTGCCTGGGAGCCCGTGGAGACGCGGGGCGGGAAGCGGGAGAGCCGACAGCTGGTGGGACACTCCATGGTCTTCCACCCCTCCTCACGCTCACTCGTCGTGTTCGGCGGATTCCAACCCAACTATGCAAAGTACGAGTTTCTTCAAGCTTAAAGTATGGCAAACAATCTGTATCTGTATCAGTGTAGCCAGTATAACCGCCCTTCGGCGTAACACACCAGCTAACACACCAGACAATAATAACTGTCAAATGTCTTTTTTTAAACCTTGAACTTAACGTTGAAACGTACAGAGTACTCCCTTCAGCCTTGGCCATTTTTCCAGAGTTCAAAGGGTCTTGTTAACATAGCAGCACAATTATAGTATAAAACAACTGTTACAGATTACAGTGATACATACAAATTCAACTGTTATATTTGGTGGAAGGTGGAAGTAGACAGTACATCGTACAAGTGTATGAAACTCTTAACATATTCTGGATGAAGAGTTAAACACCGAGCATGATTGACTTCAAAGTACAAATGTATTTGAAAAATTGTTTGTACCTCAAGGATATTCCTAGATAGCCTTCACAAATATTCACTCTTGCACGATGTTTAGATTCAGCAACCGTATCAACACCACCCATGCCTTCAACGTGGACAAGAACTACTGGACGGAGTGGGAGTACCTGCCCAACGCCGAGACGCCGGACGTACGGGCCTTCCACACCGCGGACGTCATGGGCAACTACATGGTTGTGTATGGTGAGGACATATCTGCATGCAGGGCTCCTCTTACAGGTTAACCAGTTGTTCACATAGATGCCGTCATGTAAGTGGCACATTAGTGGCTGGCAGTGTTTGCTTTTTTGGCAACACCTCAGGGGCAGAGCTGATTTGTACCTTTTTTACTACTTTTGTTCAGGTATGTGATTTGTTTTATTTATGCTGGTCAACCATACTGTGTATGTCAAGCTTTGTTTCAAGGGCTTCTTTAAGTTGTCAATGTGCTGAAAATTACACAGTGGGGGTGATATGTATCCCACTTAGGATTGGTCTGTAGTAAGATGGAGAATAAATACCTCTCAGAAAAAGTCATAAGAAATCAGAGGCACAGTTTTCATGGCAAAGTTGGTGAGAAATGTTACAGAAATGATTCAATTATTTTGACTAGACTCAACTTTTTTTACCAGAGTTTGCTTCTCTTCAGGATAACTTACCCAGATGCTTAGAATATGTTATCTTAACCTTCTTACTGCTGCCTAACCCAATATAAAGATAAGGTGCCAAATGGCTACCTTAGCATGCTCAAGGTTAACATTAGGAATGTTATGTACCAAACTTCTATGATAATAGGTAGGAAAATTGTGGTATGAATGACAGATTTCAATTTTCTAGCCTCTTAGCACAGTTTAATGCATTTATTGTCAATGAGTCAAGACTATTTTTTTTAATTGTATGTTGATGGTACAGTCAAACATTTTTTGTGGCTATCCTAGGTGGGAACTCCCACCACCACCATCAGAATGAGATCTGCTACGACTACAAGATGTACTTCTACCACCTGGCCTGTCACAAGTGGGTCGGCATAGAAGACCTGCGGGAAGACTTCCTCGGCACGGACACGTTCCAGACGCAGAGGGGACGCTTCTCCCACGCCTCCGCCATACGCGACGGGAACATCCTGCTGATCGTGGGTGGCTACAGCGGGAACGTGGTCGGCGACCTTCTGGCATTCAAAGTCCCGCCCACGGTGGCACAAAACGACTATGTGTCAGCAAACCTAACGGTAAGGCTGGGCTGGAAATGAAAGTACTGGTAAAAATGGGAGCTAGGTATTTCTGGGTCACAATTCACAATTGATAAAGGTTCATAAAAGAGTTACAGTGGCTACTCGGCAAAGGAATATTAAGCACACTCATTATTGAATATGATGACTTAAATTAACATTTACACTGGTAGGACAAACAATAGTTAACATGGACATATTGGGTTCTTACAGAAAAACAGGTTACTGTCCATACTGGATGACAAGACAGGGCATGAACTGGGTGCAAGAGACGAAGCACTGGTTAGTTTTGGCTTTCGGACAGTTCAGTTTATGGTTGTCCAAAGTCATTCTGCCTGTGATCTGAGCTTGGGTGCTGGAAGCTAGTCCCTAAACCCAGAGGCTATCATGGATCTAGCAAACCTAAGAGTCAGTTGTTCACAGCTGGTGACAAGTGCTGACAGTCTAAGGTGTTGCAGCGCATGTGAATAACTACAGTTAGTCAAGATA
The DNA here is from genome assembly GCF_001625305.1 of Branchiostoma belcheri. NCBI lineage: Eukaryota > Metazoa > Chordata > Leptocardii > Amphioxiformes > Branchiostomatidae > Branchiostoma > Branchiostoma belcheri. The sequence goes on along the minus strand of NW_017803932.1, from coordinate 2,896,149 downwards.
TACAGTCATGTACAAGCTTATTATGGACTAAATTTTTCTTAAAAGCAACACTTTTTATTTTATAAGACACTTCAAAGCAATACACACAAATACAAATTTACACCAGTCCTTTGTTTGAAATATGTTCTTTCATGAAAGAAACTCCTTACTTCTCTGTTTTCCTTTCAGACAATGGACGTGTGCTCAGAACACCCCATTGCAAGTTCATGTGTGGCTGACCCAGAATGCCTTTTGGTGTAAGTGAGAGCAATGACAGGTTCCGGGGCCTGTCTGTCACACCTGGAGGCTGATGTGAGTGTACACAGGAACATGCATGAAACATGAGCTGTACCATTATTAGATGACATTGATCATATTCAGATAAGAGGTGCCAGTAGAATGTAGAAATTATTGCAAAAAGATGATGTAATAATGCTACTAGAGGCAGGAGACATTGTTCATCTTTCTATATTATGGTATTGTTATGGCAGATGGTAGATGTATGTTACCTAATGGCTTTAAAGCTATGTTGCCAATGGCTATAATCCCAAATTAATACTCACCAGTGTAAATTTGCCTTTAGTGTAACGATGCACAGGACATAAAAAACTTAAAAGAGCTAATAAAAAGGTAGTTTTTGAGGGCATAGAAAGTTGTTAATCCACTGTGTCTAGGGCATGGTATTGGAATTTGGGAGCCCATCCCTCTCCTTCTACTGCCTTTTACATGTACCTCCCCAACTGAAATTAGGTACCCATTTTACACCTGGGTGGAGTATTGGTTAAAGTGCCTTTCTCAAATACACAACGTCTTGCCAGGGATATAAGCCTTTATCTCTTGATCTTGAGTCTGCAAGACTTAACCCACTCAGCCATTTTACACCTCTAACATTACCAGGATCCCTACACTAATCTGATTTGTGTTTCTGCCCCCAGAGTTGCAGCAGCCCCCAGCTGAGCTGCCCAGGGTCTGTGTGAGGTGCTGAAGGACTGCCAGTCCTGCCTGGTGTGGGGGGGCAGCAGCCAGGGGGAGGGTGTGCATGGTCTCAGGACCAACACCGCCTGCGCCTGGTGTGTGCAGGAGCAGCAGTGTCAGCGCAGGGACTGTACGTAGCACAGCATCACTCAGTCAAGCACGTCAACTTGGCAGAATGTACTGCGCCTGCACAAAACCCGGATTTTTCACGGTTTTCATTTGATTAGATGTTTGGTCAATGTTGGATCAGAATTCTGTCAGTCTATTCTGACACAACATTGGAAACTACAGGCAGGATATCATCCTTAGATATACGAGCATGACCTTAAACGATACATTCTGTAGAAGTTCTATGCACAATACATTACAGGTTTCACACAGATGCAGTACGTTTTGCGGATGTGCTACTCAGTCATATAATAGTGGTAGAAAAGTTTGAATACCCAACAGCTTGTAGTCAGTTTATTATTATGTTTGTCTTGTGAAACACAGCATTGTCAAGGATTTTATGTCAGCATGTGCTGCAATCACACTTAATTCATCTTTTACTCAGTCTCTTGTAAAAATTGTACATGACCTACCACTTTCTTTTCTCAACTCCACAGTGTATACCTTTACACACCTTTTTTCGAGCACACCTTTGTCTTTTTTTTCTTGTCTTTCTACATTAGAGCATAATGTACTATATTTTTGCAATATATACTCAACAATTTTGCAGTTCTTTTCAAAAATTGCTAGGGCCCACATTCATGTTCCATACTACATGTATATTCCCACTCTTGGGCACACATAGAACAGTTGTTTGTAACTGTCAATTGATTGTACTCATCTGTTTTGTTCCGAATATTCCCTCACATCTACTGTATATGAAACAGAAGTGCCAGGAAAGTGCATGTTTATTATGAAAAGTTTTTTTACAAAATTGTCTTTGCTTGTGTTAACTTCAGACCCTACTGGCTTGTGTGGAGGGATGGCCACTGCCAGTGGTGTGGAGGGGTGGTGGGGCAACTCCAGCATGCTGACCAGTCTGGACCAGTGTCGCACACACGACCACCCACCAGGGCTCCACTGGATCAAATACCGCAACCCCAAGAACAGCCAACAGCCAGATAAAGTAAGCATGAACAAAGATCTGCCAGGAATGTGTCATGGTGTGTTTTTTAATATCCCATGTAATTGTATTTTTAGAGAGCTTTTTTTATTTGAGGCATACATGTATCAAGCTCATTGTGAAGAGCAAAGTATCATTAACTAGACAGAGTTTTAATGAATTGAAAACACAACTTAAAAAGGAATGTGTTGCTGCTGTGGTGTTTCCATACAAGAGTATACAAAGCACATATGGACATGTTATTCAAAACAGTTAATTTATCCAAATTATCGCTCAGGTTTGACACAAATTTGATATAGTGTCATTGTACCATCTACACAGTTTTCCATGTATACGCCAAAAAGCGGTTACTCAAGTTTGTTTGTCAGAATGTGGACAGATGTTCATGTAGGCAATCTTAATGCTTCTTGCTTTCTAAAATAGAATAAAATGAAATTTGGAAGGTAGCTTGTTTTTAAGTGACTGTATATTCTCTTGCCTGCTCTAGGTGGAGATTGTTCGTGACCACATCCAGAAGAACTTCATCTTCTCCATGGTGACTCCACAAGAGAACCAGCTGGGAGGGAACTACACGGCAGAGTTCAAGGGCTTCATCTACCCAAACTCTGTCTATAGCGCGGGGAAGACCTATAGCATGTGGCTGAAGGGTTCCAACGCCTACTCTACATTGTGGATGAGTAAGACTGAGGATCCAGCTGGAGCGGTAAGTATAAACCCCACAATCAGGGTTGCAGTACCTTCATGATCTGCAAGGTGTCACCACACTCATGCAGTGCAGTTAGAGCCTGTACTCCACCAGTGTGAGTCATTTTGATGCACTTTTTGTCACAAACCACAGAGGTCATCCCAAGGTGTTTTATATTTGTTGCCTGTTGCTCTTACCCTTGAAATTCAAGGTTGAGACCTAAGAACCATGAAGAAATATTTGTTAGCTTCAATCACATCAGGTTTTGTTGACAAATGACTATATCTTTCCATGAGAGAATATTTTCTGAGCCTTTGTCTTGTTGTGCTGCTGACTGCAGGAATCACTAGCGACCATCAGTGGAGCTGAAAACAAGCAGAGTAATGCCGTCCGTCCAGACGGCACGCCTCTGTTCCCGGACACGAGCCGCGGCACGAAGTACTACATCAGGGAGCAGTCGGAGCTGGTCATCAAGGCCAACCCACAGAACCAGCAGACTGCCACGGTCGGCATCGAGTGGAACGGGGCAGGCAGCTCATCCTCAACCAGACATGTGAGAACACATTCAGGTTTATTCCATTCAGCTGGCAGGTTATAGATGTCACGATGCAGCATGAAGTCTAGCTACAGTAAAATTAAAACAGTTTGTAAAGGAAGTTACAGTAAAATCAAGACAGTTTGTAAAGGAAACATTATATGGCACTAATCACAGCTTCCTTTTATACCAGTTTTGTGATAATAAATGTTACGGGTGTAGCCAGTAGTGTAAGTTTGCTGTTTGTAAGAATGGTGTAAGAATGGTTTGAAGAGGTGTTTAGTGTTGATAATGAGATGCATTTCGAACATTGCAATTAGTTCACTACAATGTATGTACAAAGGAAGGGCTATGCTTTAGTACATTCTGGTATTGGGACAGTTCAGATAACCCTGTACTGGTTGTCAGTATATGGAATCAAAGGTGTTCATGGTCAAATTGTACGCCCCTACAGCTGCTGACCTCGGAGTTTCTCCAACCGTTCGGCTCCGACAACTGCAGTAACTACGGCAACTGCCTGGCGTGCATGACAGACAACAGCTGTGGCTGGTGCCCCACCAGTGCGCGCTGCATGTCCCGGGCTGCCGTCAACAGCATGTCGGACCGCTGTATGACCAGCTCCGGCGTCGAGCGCTATCTCGTGCTGACACCGGACGAGTGCGTGATGTGTGCAGACCACATGGACTGTCAAACCTGCACAGAGGTCAGGCATACTTTTCTTTTTACACCTTTCTGATCTAGTTCTAGAAACCATCTCTGTCATAGCCTCAAGATTTCGTGAACACATCTACTCCGCAGTTCTCTTGTAATTCACCCAGGGGTGCACACACTCCCTAAAGGAGTTTGACGCATGTGTTTTGACTTTTTTGCCCTAAGCAGCAGTTTTCAAACACTGGCATATGCTGCTGGTCTTCTGTAATTCACCAGGGGTACAATCTTTCTCCCAAAGAAGTCAGACCTGTTGTTATGCTGTTGTTACTGATAAGACATTGGACAAGTGTTGCCTTAGTTCCTAGGTATAAAGGGCTTGACTGTTATTTCAGAGTTCGCTGTGTGAGTGGTTAACAGAAGAGGCACGCTGCATGAGGAGGGGCAGGTTTTCCATCGCTGTGACCAGCCCTTCAAACTGCTCAGCCCCTTGTACAAGGTAAGACAGACACTACTGTCATCCTGTTTAGTGATACTACAAAACGTATCAGATAGTTTAAATGATAGTCCATTAAAAAAATAGCATCAGTCCAACACCTTTTTGTGTACTTTAAATTTATTTTCAAGATTGTGACATTTAAGTTTTCAGGGACATGAAATTTAAAAGTTTTTGATATTTCTAAGTTCACATACATTTGAGAGAAAAGTCGAAATGATGGAAGACAGCTAAATGTTTGTGGGAGGTAAAAAATAATGTAAACTCTGGATATTTCAAATTTAATGGTAATTTTTTCATGAACTTTGATGCTGAAATGTGCTATCCTATTGTTCCCCAGCCGTCACACCTGTGCAGACTGTGTGGGGACCCAGGGGGAGTGTGCCTGGTGTGAGGGGGTGGGGGCATGCTTTGCCTTCTCCGCCTACATCACACGCTACCCCTTTGCCCAGTGCTCCCATTGGCTGGACAGGTAAGAACCATCCTTCAGATAACCAATCACTCATCACCAATCAGACTCAGCCATTATTTCATTAACCAATCATCTTTCATTGACATTTATTAGAGGCAGACAGACTACTATGATCATAAATCTTTGAGAAAAAATACTTGACTCAGAGGTAGAATTTAAATATTGATACATGCTTATGATATAAAAATGTCTTTTAGAAAGTACAAAATGTAGTGTGACAATTCTTTTGTCAATGTAGTAACTGGGCAGTTTGGAAACCTGCCCTCAAGAACACAAATCACAAGTGATAAAAATTTTCTACAGACTTTCTCATGGCTAATGTTTCCTCCCAGCAATGGAGACAAGTCGTGCCCTAACTGCTCCCTCCATGCCACGTGTGACGAGTGCCTGGCTGACTTCATGTGTGGCTGGTGTGGAAATGTCGACAACCCCACCCTGGGGAGGTGTGTGGCAGGGGACTTCCAGGGTCCCAGGTATGCAAATCATGTTAAATTATGCAAATCATGTCTAATTATGCAAATGAATGTGTAAACTGACTTTATAGGAAACGTTGATAATGCAGTAAAACATGTAGATTGCAGTCTTCTTGGGATTAGCTCATGTGGCAGTTCATAAGTCAGTCACTAGGTGGTGCTAATGTACCTAGCAAAATGCTCACAAGGGATAAAGTCAACCTTCTTCAATTTTCCTCCATATGAAGCATAGGGTGGTGCAAGCATGTCATTGTCATTTTGGTTTTTTAATTTTTCGGGGGGTTGGTTGTTCTATATTTATGATAGACAAGCCTTAAGGAAAGCAATAGAATGGAACGTAGCCTTATGTTTTCAAGATCTAATACAAAACTTGCCTTTGTGTGTTACACAGTGGCCCCCAGCAGTGTGCTAACATCGTGGCGTCCCACTACAACCTGTCTGTGTCTGACCCGGTGGGCTGGTCGTACGAACACTGTCCGGACGTGGAGGAGTGTCGTCTGGGCCTGGACAACTGCCACGCCAACGCCACCTGCACAAACACACCTGACTCCTTCATCTGCACCTGCACACGCGGCTTCGAGGGGGACGGACATGTCTCCTGTAACAAGACGTAAGGATGCTGGTGTTGCACTTAGATATTTCTGGAATATACATCTTGTGGCATTAAATAGGCTAGAAAAAAAGAGATTTTAGAGGTCTTGGGTTGATACCTGGCATTGCTGGCCAAAAGTTGTGGCAAAAGGCACTTAACACAACTTTCCTCACTCCAACCAGGTGTAAATCTGGTACCTGACTGTAGTTGAGACTAACGACCTTATTTCTCCATGACCTTTCAGCAGATTCAAACCTTTCACATTATTGACGCTGTTTGTACTTTGGACAGTTCAGATACAAGTTGTCCACATTCAAAACCAAGTCATCATGATTGTCTTCTAAAAATACTTAAAACTGCACTTTACTCATTATTTGTTTGCTCTGTATGTTTACCAATAGCTGCTACAATGAGTGTGTACACGGCAGCTGTAGCGGCCCCCCAGACTACGGCTGTATCTGTGACTTTGGTTGGACGTCCAACGTGACGCAGATGGCGGTGACGGGGAGGGAGTGTGACGTGGACTGTGGCTGTAACTTCCACAGCACCTGTGTCAACGGAACAGGACTCTGCGACGAGTGTCAGCGTACGTCACATTTCTCTTATCATTCTGTTCTAAAGATATCAAGTTGTTATACTGATATGTACTAAAGCTTACATAGAGTACCATTTTAAATTTGTTTGCCATATCTGACTACCAAGATTTTACCAAGAATTAGTACCCTGGTTAATAGTGCACTGGTTAGTTAGCATTTTGATAGAATAGCTATGACAAATCATTGTTAGACAATTTATGATAACAGTTCCCAAGTATGTGTTATATGCTTCCTTTCATATAGGAATCTCTTGTCAGAATACATGACTATTTACATGACCTTTGTTTAATGTCCATATAAAGAATCTACAACTTTTCTACCCTTCCCTACAGACTGGACTCAAGGGGACACGTGTGACGAGTGTTTGCCTGGCAGCTATGGTGATGCCACCTCGGCGCAGGGCTGCCAGGAGTGCCGGTGTAACGGGCACAGTAATGCCACGTTAGGGGACTGTGACATGGCGACCGGAGTCTGTTACTGTATAGACAACACCCGCGGAGACCACTGTGAGGAGTGTGTGGGAGGGTTCTATGGAGATCCGAGGTATGGAGTTCATTTAGCCATTATTAGTTATTTCTCTCATTTCTGTCCTTGCCAACTTGCTGTACCTTTCTGGTTTTCATATACATGTAGCTGACATCAGAGTTTGTGAAGTAACAATTGTAGATAGAGCAAATCTATGCAGATAATTGTGATGAGTTTGTGATGAGAGTAACTTAATTGCAAAGTCATCACACTAGTGAGATTAAATTAAAGCTGGTTAAAACAGTAGCTGTCATGAACATGTTTATTGTATACCGTCCTAAGTATGTGTATATGAGTGTTTATGAAGACGTATTTATGTAACTGTGATACTGTAACTAATTACAGTAACTGTTACTTTCTGCTGTGGTTTCAAGTCCACAGTTTTTCTCATTGACACATGTAAACCCAAAGATACAGCAAACTTTTGATTTTCACTGTGCTGCAACATTTCGAGTGCCAAGAACTGGAAAGCATTAACCTTCCTCCTACCTAACCCCATATTCAATCATTATTGGTGCCAAATGGCTACCTTAGCATGTTGAATGTTAACCAAAGCGTTGTTTTATCTAAAGAAACGGTGGCAAGTGTTACCACGAGTGTGACGGCAGGGTGGTCCTGACCAGTATCGAGTCGTCCGGCCTGGGTTCCCACGCGGGGAAGGGCGTCACCAACAAGTCCCACGCCTACTGCCTGTGGGTCCTGTCTGTGTACGACAACATCTACTCCCCCTCCCCCCTCCCCGCCGTCCCCACCGTTAGCTTCACTGTGGAGGACCTGCAGGCACTGTGCGGGGTAAGGACTGTGTCCTGATTTCAAATTTCTCAAGCAACTGGAAAAAATGGTCAGATGTTTCATGTAGCATCCACTATAGCTTTCGTCAGTGACTGGAATGTCAGTTCAAAATTTATCCACTGCAGTTGCTTGAGTAACTGTTATCTTGGTATTTCATTACTCTTGGATGTCTATCCTTCACCAATGTCTATAGTGATGTCAATGAAAATCTGAGCAAACTGTATTGTATATTAACTGGAAAACAAGGGAACATGGATATGGACATGGAGACATGGAAAGTATGCCACATTTTTTTGGTGCAAATTCTTTCCTCTAGCTCTGGATTTCTGTTTAGTTACACATGTGAAGATCATCACATGTCAAGGGCTGACAAATGTTGATTCAGATGTTGCAGAGAAGTACAACCAGTCATGATATAGTTCTGCTGTGAGAAAATTGCTCATGTATGTTTCTTATGACTTTCTTTAGAAGAGGAAAAAAAAGACGTGTATCTTTGTTGTGGAAAGTCCTTTTAGACTTAAGTTAACCTTCTACCCCTGACAGAGAGACTATGTGTACGTGTACGACGGCCTGCCTAGCCTGGCGGGTGGCACCGTGAACGGGCAGACGGCGGTGGGTTCAGGCGGGATCCTACTGGGCGCCTTCTGCGGGAACGGAACCCAGGAGCCGATGACTGTGGAGGCTATATCAGGTGTACACGTCTTTCTGAGACTAGTGACAAATTGATAGTAAAACAGTTGGAAAGCTTGAGTATATCACTTGGGCAATGTACCATAACTTCAGCATTTGCTCCAAATTTCTTTTAGATTATCATTTGAGAATTCCTAAGAGCTGTATTTGCTACAAGTTAGAGCAAAAATATTACTGTGGCCATTTCTCTGTGCTTGGATTTAATTTTGCAGTAGGATAGGAAAGGAGGTTTTCCCAGTGTTTTAGGTTTGTAGTAAAACAATATTGCAGTACAGAAGGGGGAAGACAAAATGTGCATTTACTGCGTCATGATTTGATGATGGAGAGGCCATCACGAAAACTCCGAAAATAAAAAAAATGCAAATTTGTCCAGATTTTCAGTATGAATGGAAACAGTAAAATGCTCTCTACAATGCTCTCTTTGTTTTAACACTTTGCCACACAGGATTTGTCACCGTGTACTTTGAAGCCAACATCACCCACGGGTCGCCCAGCCAGGGCTTCAATGCCACCTTCGTGGTCCACAGCTGCCCGGATGAGTGTACAGGGAACATGGAGTGTCGGGGGCACCAGTGTGTGTGTAAAGATGGCTACGGTGGCACTGTCTGCTCTGACCTGCTGTGCCCTAACAACTGCTCACAACATGGACAGTGCAGTCAGGTAAGCACAAGGAAAAGCATTTTCGTTAGACTCAACTTTGTGTGTGTGTGGGGGGGGGGGCAAAATTGCACAAGACATCTAAGGATGTCCAGGGGCATGCTTCTCTATGCAAGTAGGATTTCTGACCGTCAGAGTGCAACTTCATGTATTTTCAGAGCAAATTTCAGCAGAAAATAATATGTATGCATACCTTACAATATTGTTTATGTGGTAGTAAGATCTTTAACCCATTTTTTAGAGTAAATTTGTGGCAATTTTGGAAAGTTTTTTTTTCAGTAATGTTGAAGGAAGCATAAAGATTTCTGACTTACTGAGTAAATTCAAGACCAGTTTATTCTCCATCATTCGGCAAGCACACTGAAAGGAAAAAATATCTTTGCAGATAGAGGAAAGGTGCATCTGCAGTGAAGGTTACACAGGACCAGACTGCAGTGAGAAGATCCACCCGTACCAGGCCGTGTTCGAAACGCTGCGAAACCCTGTCCGTGAAGACGGCAGTAACGCCAGCAGGGACCCCATCATGAGGATGGCACACAGCATGGTGCTGGACGACCACAACGCGCTCTGGCTGTACGGCGGGATATCCGTTGCCTACGGCATACTGGGGGACGTCTATAGGTTAGTTCCATTAGCTCTGTTCCGTTAGTTCCAGTTTAGAACAGTTACATGTAAGACTCAGGCTGGGAGTCCATAGCATCCAGGACATGGCAAGATATAGCCAATTAATATGTCCACCACCTTAAAAAAGGTGAATCAAAACAGATCTTCAATGCAACATTTCCCATTATAATCTGGGGGTGCTGTAGTAGAGATCTCATCAACACAAAAAATTGTTTTTCAAAGTGGCAAATTCATGTGGCCCCACATGCTCCAGGGAGAGTGGCACCTTGCCAAGTTGTCTTCCAGTCGGTTTTGATTTACGTAACCAGCAGATAAATCTAAGTGGACGTTACACATTGGTCCAGCATTTTAATGTTAAGACTAAAATATTTTGTTTTATGCTGTTAGTGTCTTACACGTACAATCTCATGAGATATTGCTTCCTGGTAAAGAAGGTTTAGAACGGGAGGGCGTTCTATTTACACAACCCTATGAAAATGCATGTAACATAAGTACTGCACCCCTTCTCCAGAGCTGCCACTGAAATCAGCTGTTTTTGCCTTTAAACAGGTATGACATCGCGGGAAAGGCCTGGTCGCATCATGAGACCACGGTAGCGTCCGGCCAGACGGTCCCCACGGCCAGGTACTTCCACCGGGCGGTTCTGAAGCCGGGCGAGAACCACCTGCTGTACGTGTACGGAGGAGTCACCGCCACCGGGGAGGACAACGCCTTCATCCTGCTGAACCTGGACACACTGGAGTGGGCAGATCTGGAGGTGAACTAAGTGTTGTCTTTCTTAATCTTAGTGCTACAAAAGGCAGCTAGTACTATAGTGTCAGCCATGTTTGGGACAGTGTTCTGGCCCAAAAGCGCCACCTACATTGGCTACATATAGTAACGAAAAGCAGAACTCCAATTTAGGAACTCTGAAGAAGATGTCTGATAGACACCGAAACATACATGTAAGCACAGTAAGAGACAATATTGGTTGTGTAAAAGAAAATCCCTAAATCCTGTAGTCTAAATCAATCTTGATTCGCAGGGACTTTTGTGTCCTAATAAAGACATAAATGGTTACATGTATTTCAAAAGTTTAGTTGACAGGATAGGAAACCAAAAAATTCTAAGTACCACATGCACTACAAAAAGTTTTAAAGGACAATGTAAGGAAAGGTCTACGGTTAATGCCTGCTGCATATTATAGTCTGTATTGCTGATGGTTATGTTTATCATGTCTAAAGCTCAAAGTCTAGGAAAGCCCGAAAATATTGTCTTCTGCGTTCCCTCGGTTGTGAGGCAGATACATATGTAGAGTGACTCTGGTTGAAGTGAACTTGATCACCTCCATGTACATACAGCCTCTAGTTCTTATCTTCCAAGTTGAAACTTGGACGGGCACTAGTCTTATTTTTTGGAGCATGTAAACAACACATATTTTTTTCTGCAGGATCCGCCATGGCCCAGCATAGCAGGCCACAGCATGAGCCTGAGGGGGGAGGGGTCCTTCGTGCTGCTGGGTGGGTACTCTCCGCAACATGGCTTCAATCCTGACGTACGGGAGTACGACTTCCAAACAGCAACGTGGCACACAAGGAGCGCCGGCGGCACCCCTCCCACTGGTATGTTTGTTTTTTTGTTTGTGTTGTTTGTTTTTTAGGATCTCCATTAGTGTTATAACCCATTTAACACTTGTAATCCGCTATTCTTCTTGGTATCCGCTACAATGCAATACAGTCAAAGAAAGTAAAAGAACAAACTATTACAATTAATCAGTAGTAGACAAAACCAAATGAGATAAACTTAGAAGTGAGCAGGAGAGGTCAGTGTAAAATGACACCACAATAACGTGAAAGGGATCTCAAACCAGTTTAGCTCCATGCAGACCCAATCTTTCTCTAGTTGTGCCAGCGAAGACATACGCTATGTACAGTGCTTACAGGGTTGTTGTCCCGAGGAATTTCCTCTTGTTCTACAAAGTAGATACTTCAGTCTGGAACATGAGTTGTAACAAGACAACTGATTGGACTACAACCTTCCTGTATTTTGCATATAGCCACAGCTGATGAAGATAATTGCTATAGAATAACTTTCCATATCTTGATTGTATCCTTATTGTGAAAGCTATTAGCAAGGAGAGAAAGGTGTCTTTTTTTTGCATGGTACGTGATATACTACAAATGTGCAGATGAAGTATTCATTTATGTGCCATGTGTAGGTTTACTTGTTAAATGTGACAGTTCTCACAGAAGCATGTTCCGGTCATTCCCAGTAATTTTCTCCCTTTGCCCTCCAAGGTTTATACGGCCACACTGCGGTGTACAACCCTGACTTCCAGTCGTTCTTCGTGCACGGTGGTTACCGGTTCTCTCTGGACCGTGTGGAGCCAGCGGCTGACCTGTACATCCTTCACTACCCTGACTCTGGAAACCTGAGGTGGAGCATCATCTTCCCTGCTGACAGCATCAGGGTAAGATTGGGTTTTACAGGCCTCAGTATAGTATACCCAACTATAGAAAAATATTTCAGATTCTCACTCACTCACTCACTATCAGGGCTCTAACCAGCAACCATTTTGGAGTGGTGGAAAACTTTCTTCATGTCAATCTAAATTTCTAATTTCTAACAGCCTGCAAAACTGCAGAACCTGGTATTTCAAGCCCCGACTTACAATGTATGACTTACAACTAGACAGACACATTCATATTTCCGTTATGAATGAAATTGCAAGAAATGTAAAAAAAAGTTGGGGTACTGTTACAAATCTTCATGTAAGTTTTTAGATGAGAAAGGCATATTCCATTTTATCTCACTGTTTGAAAACTCTGTTTATGCTAATTGTAAATCATACATGTAACTTAATTATTTTTACAGCCTCTGCCAAGGTTCTTCCATGCAGCAGTCCACTTGGGAGAGTCCATGTTGGTCCTGGGGGGTAGAACAGACACCATCTCCTTCACCAATGACATTCTGGTCTACAGATATGAGTGTAACACATGGTTGGACCTGTCCACAATTGGTAAGCACAATATATTGATACTGTAAAGTAACTAAGGTTCACAGGGACTTGATTTTATGGTAGAAGGATAGATAAGGCATTGTTTGCAATGTTTAAAGTTTGTGGTTGAGACAACTGAATTAACAGAATGCAAGATAGAGAACTTGTTCATGATGGGATGAGTTTGTGGTCAGATCTTGTAGGCAAAACCATGAACATGAAACCAGAACAAGTATTTTCCAGTTCATGGCAGTTTGTGCTTACAGAAAGAAGCCCAGAAAAGTGACAGGAAAAATCACTACATACAACACAGTATGAATATTTGTCACACAAAACTGTGAAAGTCTTGCTACTTAGAAGTGGAATGTACATGTATGTTGTAAATGTTATGTCAAGTTACTGAGATAAAGCATTACTTCTTTACATGTGGGGGTACATGTATATCTGTATGTTTGTTTTTTTAAATGTCCTCAGTTACTGCCTCAGTGCTCAGACCAGAAACTGGCCCCTTGCTCCTCTCTGTAAGCTCCCTGTAAGTAGAGTATCTTTTTCTCTAAAGAAGATTGTTTGCTTACAGAAAACTCTACAATCGGAGATGAGTTCCCTCCTGTGATAGGCCTGGCTGCGGTTGCCCATGACGACCAAATCTACCTGACGGGTGGTTACGGAGGCACGACCTTCGGCACCCTGCAGGCCCTGACCTTACCCGACCCCTGCGAGTTCTACACCACCCAGGAACAGTGTCTGGCTAAGAACTGTTTCAGCTGTAAGCTGGTGTACCCAGTCAACAGCACCCGGCCTAACGTCACGTACTGCTACTCACAGGCCCAAGGGCCTCCTGACAGGTAAGTAGCATGATGATAGTAGAATCTGTTATTTCCTACAAGCAAAGAAGATGGACTTTCCCAAATTTTCTACCGTACAGCACCTGTTCATTTATTTGAAAGATCTCCATTTGTGTGAGTACAATGTATCACACCATGAAGTTTAGAGTGAAAGGTTTACTGTTAGTGTTAGTAATGTCCTTGGTATCACACCTTGCACAGGTGCTACGACGCAGCTAACGGTGGCGTTACGCAGGAGACGGATGGTTCCACCTGTAACCTGTCGGTCCTGTCGCCACAGTGTGGGAGCTTCCCGTCATGTGTGGAATGTCTGAGCAGCCATCCACAGAGTCCAAACAACGTACAGGTGAATTTTAAAAAGACTTTACTTTTGATGATGTAGAATTTCATGGATCTCAAAGCATGGAGAATCGACTGTTGTGATTTTGTTCTGAAAGATTTTCAGACAAGCATTTGGTTTACTTGCAAATTCATTCTCTTTTTACATTATCTGAATCCATTCTTTCATCTCATCTCATCTACAAGATAGATTTAGATTACAAAGGCATGACATGACTGTCATTTGTGCTTTCATACAACAGCAAGATATTGCCTGACTGTGCACCACTGATCATGTGATAATGATAATACAGTTACTGTACATACATTAGACTTAATATAGAAATGAAGACTATGCTGAAACAGAAAAACTTTCTGATGTCCATATTGACCACATTGTATTTTTCTCCTCTACTAGACGTGTCAGTGGTGCACTAACTGTCCGGAGGGCGCATGTATCGCCAGCGGCGGGGACTGTAGCAACGAGAACAGCTGCCACGTGGTGCAGCGTGTGGTCAGCCAGGTAGAGAGCTGTCCCTCCATGACCTGTGAGGCCTCCGACTGTGACAAGTGCAAGGCCTTCTCCACCTGCATGTGGTCCAGACAGTTCAAACGTTCAGGTAGGGCCAGCTGAAAATCCTGTCCAGGCTGCTCTATGGTTCATGGGACAGTAACACATTCAGAAGATAACTCAACAGTGTAGACTTTGGACATATCGCTATAGACTTATAAACTAGCATACAAAAATGTACACGTGTAGATATAATTGTATATGGTGAACAACTTTCAAAATAAGAAATAACATTAATATTATATTAATACCATTTTTATATACAGTCAAATGTGTCCAAGAAGGCCACTCAGGGGACCAACTTGAAGGTAAATTTTACTGCTTAGACAGATGGCCTTCAAGCAGTCTCATGGCTAGGTGACAGGCTTGACGAGGTGGCTGCTTGGGCAAAAAAGCAAACATTTCAGTCATCTGTAGGATGTAATATTTCACCTCCATTCTCATCCTTACTTCAATACCTCCCCTCAGGTGAAACACGACGCGTCCTCAGCCCCACCCCGGCGTACGACTGGACCTGCTTCGCCACCAACCTCCTCACCGTCTCCCCCTATGAAGTGGAGTCGGTGCCTCCGATGGAATGTCCCACGCCGTGCCACCAGCACACGACGTGCACAGACTGCCTGGAGAGTAAAGGGGCAGACGGAGGATGGCAGGAGTGTGTATGGAGCGACAGCCTGGGCCAGGTCTGCTGTAGTCCTGATTAAAACTGTGTCTCTGAAATGGAAACATGGCAGGCTTTTCTCACACAATGTAGGTCAGAAAGACACGCATGCATGCACATACACAGACACTACTCAAAGCAGTACTCAACGCAGCCCTTGGGAATGAAGTAATGACCTGAATAAGAAGTTATTTGTGTTTGACAGGGCAAAATCAAATTTTTGGAGGAAAAGTTAATGGGATGTTTTGGGTGAAGTTGGAAATGTTTTTCGATTTCTGAAACGTTCTACATGACTTATTATGGTTGTTTTGTTCCAGTGCATGAGCCCGTCCTATATGCCAATGCGCTGCACCAACGGCATATGTGGCCGCGTCATCCAGCACTCGTCAGACTCCTGCAACAAGGCCTGCATCAGCAACACCCAGTGTTCCACCTGCCTGGCCCACCTGCAGTGTGGCTGGTGCGCCGTGGACAGTCTGAATGGCGAGGGCTTCTGTATGGCCGGCGGGCTGAACGGCCCCATCAACGACGGCATCTGCCTACAGAACAACATCACGCTGCCCACGGTGGACGCCGTACCGGAGGACATCAGGAACCTGAGCGTCAGCATCGGCAGGCACGCCTCCGGAACCTGGGCGTTCAGGCAGTGTCCGCCCGAGAACGAATGTCTGAATGGCCACTTCCACTGTGAGGAGAACGAACAGTGTATCGACACCCCGCTGTCCTACACTTGTGAATGTAAACCTGGCTACGAGAAAAAGTGAGGGCACGTTATGTGGGATTACTTGTACTTCTATTCCGTTTTGAAAGCTCGGGAAGGAGCAGAATTGAACATTTTTACTCCTGTTTCATTGTACATGTACATTGTGTAATCACACAGTTCCGAAATCAATGTCTTAAACTGTTTTGGTCTTTAACCCCTTCTTAAAGCGTTCTTGTCAACCTACTGGACTTTTGAAGTATAAAAAATTTCTTTGGAACTTTCTGCCTTACCAAGGCAAGTAAATTGATAAGGATTATGATTTTTTGGCAACCTCAGGGTCGTAGCCTTCATAGTTACCCTTTTATTTTGTGCTATGTATTCTTCAGGGACGGAGTGTGCAAACCCGTGTGCAGGCAGGGCTGTGCAAACGGAACATGCACCTTGCCGGATGTCTGCGAGTGTTTCTCGGTTACGTTGGGGACAACTGCTCCGTGCCTTGTCGCTGCAATGGCCACAGCAACTGTGCCAACGCCACTCACACAGACATCTGTCTAGAGTGTGTCAACAACACACAGGTGAGGTGGCCTGTCCTTATACTGTGGTATGTAGGGGAGTCCTGCTGACAAAACATAATACTTCAACAGGAAGGTTGTCGCCATAGTGATTAGTAGCTATTTCATCTGTTCTTTCTATTGTTGTCTTGAACATATGAAAAGCAACAGTAGAGTTTTCACGATGACCATATTTCCCTCAGACAGAAGGTTTTCTAGCCTGAAAAAAATGCTAGGTTTTTCCTGCATCCACTAGACACTTGTGTCAACTCTAGCTAGTCAACAGAAGGGAAGTGTGACATGCATATAAAATTGCACTTTATGATCACACTTGTCAAGCATAATTACGATGTACTGACTTACAGTGTATTTTCTGTGAAATTTCTGAAGCATTCAGGAGCTAAATATATGTCGTGCCATCCACAGGGACGTCAGTGTGAGGAGTGTAAGCCTCTGTACGTGGGAGATGCCAGGAACAACGGCTCCTGTATCCCATGTCTGGAGTTCTGCAACTACAACAGCCATGTCTGTGTCAGCAGGAGCATGTTTGAAGTGATGGAGTTTGACCCGCTGTTATTTTCGGTAAGGGCCTTTGATGTTTAATTGACTTATTTATTCGTTTCTTTTATTCATTGCATTTTCAAGATGGCTGGGTAGCACCGTTCAATTCTGTCATACTGTTTTACTCAGACTCAGACTACAGAGAATTGATGTAAGATTTTAAGATAAGTAAACACAAGTGACAAAGAGTTAAGAAACATAATACAGGGTATACAGAAACAAAAATATGAAGGGAAACCAAATTTACAGGTTAGAATTTGTCATTATTGCTCGTGTTCTATTGGGTCAAGAACTAGGGAAGAATATACATGCAAGCTTTGACTGTTTTTTCAGTCTATTCAAGATAAGAGATGACTTAGGAGCAGACAGAAAGGGGATAATGAAAGACATCCTCTGAGGCATTGACATCAGACTTATATGCTCAAGTTGCTGTACTGTTTCTGTTATTTTTTAGGGACGCAACATGACCACAACAGGTGAGTTAGTGGTGAAGGGAAGTGACACAGACAGTGCCGTGTGTGTCAACTGTCAGAACTTCAGCGATGGAGAGAGGTGTGAGAACTGCCTGGTGGGATACTTTCCCCGGCCCCAAAGGGATAGTCATCGGACAGTTTGCACAAAGTGAGTAAAAAAAGGTCATGTATGAATTAACATAGTTTAAGTTATCTTCCCAAAAAGGGCAAAATGAACGTTGTTGTCATTTTTGAAAAACTTGCAGGTTCAAAACTACGTATTTGGTATTTCTACAAACTTGGGTCAAGTTGTTTGTTGAAGCTCAGTAGTAGACAGTTATAATTATGGATTTTGGTTCATGCTTAATCTTGATTTAACACTGTAACGCACGACTTCAAGACTAGTTTTCTCAGTGTTATTGAATGCAAAAACTGCTGCAAGTTATAGTAACTTTTTCTTCCCGCTATGTCACTGTACACAAACATGTACATACTACACTGTACATGTAGTTCTCTTGATGCCTCGCTTGTATAGCAAGTGATGTTGCTTGAAAAGTACAGTAGTAATGATTTGCTTGTGTTTGTTACTCCTAAAGGTGTCAGTGTAACGGCCATGGCAGCATCTGTGAACAGGATGGAACCAAGTGTGACTGCCACAACAACACCGAGACAAAGTGTACCAAGAGTGAAGACTGTTGGCAACAACAGGTAGGATTGTGGCAGTCATCTGAATATTTATAAAGTTTAAAATGAAACACTTTCTTCTACATTGAAGCTCAATCCTACATCCCCCAAATCAACAAAAGTTGTAATTTTCTGGCCAAATAACTGATACTGAAATTTATTAGATATGAAATACAGAATTCCTTGCAGCCCCCTCTGGTGACCTGATGGAAATTAATTGTTCATTTAGATCAATATGAGTACATCTATGAAATTAAATGCTACATTTGTACATACCATAAGATATTAAGTATGCATTCATACATATTATGTACATGTAAATGAAATGTGTATTTTTCCAACAACTTAAAGCTTTTCAATTTTTTACAAGACAGCATCTCTCTTTCTTCCAGTGTGCACAGTGCAAGAAGGAGATTTACCTTGGCACACCGGTTAATGGAGCTCAGTGTTACAGGCAAATGAGCGTCGACCAAAACTTCTGCTTAGACCCGGAGACCCAGACCAACTGTGATTTCCGGCCCGGACCTCTACATCAGTATCGCTCGGTCTTCTTTGCGGTACAGCCCAAATACACCAACGTCGACATACGATTAACCATTGATGTCACTCGAGGAATGCTGGATGTGTACATGTCATACAATGAGCAAACATTTGTTGTTGAGGTAAACAAAACCACCGGCGCACATATCGTCGTCATCAACCAAAGCTACGACCGTGAGAGATCTCAGGAACCCGGAGCACGCAAGAGACGCCAAGCAGCAGAAGGAGAAGATGAGGAAGAAGAAAATATCCTGTATGAAGTGGAAGCAGTCAACATCAACACCTTTGTAACCATCAACACTGCCCGGGCCTTCCTTATCGTGCGGAACGTGAAAGACCGCCTGGTCATCACGCTTCCTCACCTCAAACACGTTCTGAAAACCCAGCGATTCTACATTGCTTTGGTGGCCCTTCCACACAACAACATCAACGAGACCTACGGAGTGCTGTTCTACCGACAAGACCAGACCCACATTGACCTCTTCGTGTTCTTTTCCGTTTTCTTCTCCTGCTTCTTCCTGTTCTTGGCTCTCTGCTTCGTCATATGGAAGATAAAGCAGTCGGTGGACTCCAGGAGAGCGATGCTGCGAAGGCAGATCGAGATGCGAGAGATGGCCTCCAGGCCCTCTGGCGCAGTGTTGGTGGTTATCGACTCCGAAGACGACCCACTGACCCCGTTAGTTCCCAATAAGGTCAGACTACCAAAACTGTCTCTGAGGAAGGAGGGCCACATCAACCTCAGGGACACGCCGACGATCCATTCCACAGCTCTCCGCTGACGATAGAACCCACCGACGACGGCATGGCCGCAGTCGTCACCGTGTCTTTCAGCTGCCTGGAGGGCATGTCGGCGCCGCTCGAGCTTGTCTAGCCTCTACTCTGGTCACAATGAAATACCCGTCAAATTACGCCCATGGGTCACAAACTGTACAGAGTATGAAAAAGACTGCAACAAGACGAACAGGCACTGTTCCTGTGTGACGTTCTCCATGTTTGTAACAAAGTATATGTAATTATCTGCACTTTGCTAAATGAGAAAAAGACCTGGTCCTAGTACCAGACATGTATGCTTGATATGTAAAAGAATCACTGTACATAGTCCCTGGAAGGATGCATACATATAAATAATGTGCAAATTATATTTTTGAAGTGTAGTTTGTAGACGTTGTGCTGCACAATGTTTTAATCGCCTGTCTCTGTCTGTCTCTACGCAACTTCTGAAATATGCAGGTTTTAAAGTACATGGAGAAACAAAAGACATGAAGAAGCTCGAGTGCAACTTTGAGACAGAAATCAAAATTTGCTTTACATGTACATTTGTATATGTTGGAGTGTATACGAGTTTCACAATGAAGTTTGGCACCTTTGAATGTATGTGCACAGTCTATGTAGATCATTGGAAGTTCTTGGAAATTTCCACATGAAGCTGAAAGTCTAAAACCAAAAGTATGACCATATCTTTAGTAAGTAGCTGCTTTGAGGAAAACCCTCTGTGTACAGTGAGTGACTTCTCTGAATGGAGACTTTCCACTGGATTTGCCAACTTACAGGGCCATGCTTCATGCCACTGTGCATGTACATAAGAGATCTTGAAAAACTTGAAGTAGCCAAATTTACATATTCTCTGCAATATTGTTGATTTTTAAAAATCAAAAACTTCTCATGTCATTGTGTGAGAGCTCAAGCCATTTTATTGTCCATAAAATTCTGTTGACAGGCATTTGCAATGCTGCTATTTTCCTTTTTTTGTAGAGAGAGAGAGAGAGAAAGAGTTTGTTACTGGCCACGGGGTAGAAAAAAGGTTTTAGATCTGTGGAGACTTTTTTGTTTTTAGACATGTGTCTTTGTGCTTTTCATTCCTTTGTGTTTGATGTTGTATAAATGTACGGATGATTTTTATGTATAATGTTCTCCACTGTGATGTGGGGTCTGTATACACTGGCTGCGATGACGACATATGGCTAATACAGAATGATGGTTCATACTGTACACTTCTCTTGTTACTGTACAATTTTGAGTTACCAGTAAGACATGATTAGACACTATCAAAACCACCTGTCTCTGTAAAGCAAAGCTTGCTATGGCCACCTCTGATATAAAGTTGTAACACAACCATGCAAAAGCCCTTGTCGTTGTGTCTTTTCAAATCACATGTAAAAGGTCTAAATCTCTTACAAAGAAAGTTCACATGCTGCTGACCTCTACTGTAACACGGCTGGTATCAGACAAAATGTTTTTCTTTACTGCAAGATAAGTAGAAATGAGTCTACGATGGAGTAGTTAATAAGTGTAGAATCATGACTATTTGTCACAATTCTTGTACTTGTACATGTATTAGATGACCACCATTTGTAATGGTTGAATCATAGCAAAGTAGTTTGCAAAAATAGGCAGCTCAATGTCCTTCTAGAAGCAGCTGCCTCCATCCCAGAAACTGTGGTAGCTGTCTTATTAATATAGTTAAAATGACGATTACCTTTGTTAATCATTGTTAAAACATGTGATTTATACATTTTGATAGAAAGATTCGGGACAACTGTCAAGTAGTTACTGACTCACCTTTGTATGTAGACACAATTTATGGTAATTTTGAGATGATTACGTACATCTTTGTTTTAAGAACCTTTAAAAACCAGTGTACAGAACGTTGTAACAGCAAATACAAGCTGAAAGCATGAACACAGAAGTGGTTGTTGTCAATTTGTTTTTTTTACTCGTTTGTTTGTTTGTTGAGAAATATCCTTCACGGGACGTGCATGCGTACAGAGACATACAGTCAATTTTTCTGAAAGAGAATTAAGCCAGTAACAATTTAACAGAGTAGAAACATGGTAAAAGGTCCTCAGGAAATATTTTGTATTCTACAGCGGTTGTCCTCGTATGAATTGAATGCTTCAACTGTGGGGCTGGTCATGGTAGATTAGAACGTAGTTGGAGACAGCGTACACGTGGCAGTGGCACTGTCTTTCGGGTGACGTACATGTATGACGAGTCGGAAAAGAGAGGGGAATGACCTGCCTTAAGGCTTTATGGGGGCTGTCGGAGACTGACACCGAACACTTTGTGCTACCAAGCCCTTAGGCTCGAGGGGTTCTGTGGTGAAAACAGGAACGAGACCTATGATGTACCTCACTCACGTGCACATTCTCCGAAAACGCAATCTAAACTCGCGGAAATGTGACCCAATATTCAGTTCCTGAGGGTAAAAGTAAACAGTGACGGCTGTGACCTGTTGACGGTAACCTGTTATTTGAAGAAGACCAAACTGTATTTTCGTGAGTGTATGTAGGTGGTAATTTGTGTAGGCACTGCCGTGGGTGGCATTGTGTAGGCACTGCCTCGCACGTTGACATTAGGCTAATATAATTGTTTCCTCGCGAGTGAGTCCGTGTTTCCGAGCAGGTGTTCGAAGACGTCGTAACCGTTTCTGCAGGTCCCGGGTTAGAATATTCTGTCAAAAGCGCCCGTCCCCAAATGTTTTTGACATAAAGAGGGGAGCTAGAAATTCGTTACGATTTTGTTTTCCAACACCTGATCCCCGGAAGATTAAATCTGTGGGTGGGTGACATTATCTGAACTGTGGGGGAGTGTACTTCAATTCAAGTCAGGGAATGCTCAAGGCGGATAGATAGGTATGACACAAAAGCCGACATTCGTGGTCGCCACTTGGTGTCAAACAAAGTACGACGTAGCCAGGCATTGTGACACGTTGGCTACATTAAAATTCTCAATACACCAGTCTATAGCCGTTAAACCCAATGAATAATGTTTTGGTATTAAAACGTATCGTCTAGAATGGCTAAATCGCTGTCTGAAAACTTGGGAAAGGCCAAGGCCAGAAGTGCCTCAAAGAGTACCCTAAGCCAAACCATTATGAACACCAGGCCCCTCAGTATCCTTACATTGAAAACGTGCATTTGAGTAATAACGCAAGTACACTCTTTGAATGCGCATTTTTTTCAACAGAGAATCAGAGATGGAAGATTCTAGCTGTGCAGCAAGGGGAGTCTATATTGGCTGCTTGTATCGTGGGGCGAGACTGTGTAGGCACTGTATCGTTGGGCGACCAGCGGTTACAGGAGCCCAATCTACGGAATACAGCTAGCATAGGCGGCCAATATCCCCCACAGAACCTGATTAGATATTGGAAGGAACCCTGTTACAAAACGGACGGCAGTCAGGCTATCCTCCAAAAATGCGTCTGGTAAAAGTCTACGTCAGATGCCCAAAGACCAGAAAACAATGTTTCGAAAGCCGCCCGAGGGTGCCCGAGCGCTAGGTCTTCATTAGCCAGAGTGTCAGCCTTTTTAGCTTTCGTCCGCTCCCCACTATCCGATTTTTGGCCGGTAGCGGAACGTGGGGAGCGGACGAAAGCTATTAAAAAGACCTAAAAAGGCTGACACTCAGGCTAGGTCTTTGTACGCCTGAGTTACGATTCAAAAGGGCATGAAAAGGGGGGTTGACGCAACCAAGGACGTTATATAACGAGTAAGCCACATATGTCGGATATCGTTTTTCTTTCAACAGAGGGTGCACTCTATCAGCCCACATTCAAATGCGCTCTATAAACTTTGTTTGGGATATCGATATCTAGATGCGCAATGAGGATAGTTATATCAAAAACATTTTCAATACACAAATGTAATGCACTTTTGTGGAGTTAAATGTTTTGCTTTATAGTGTCCGTAATGTTATTGACGACTGTTGACGCCTCTGAAGCGAACAGGTTCTGTATTGGCGACCGGGCGTCGATGTCTTTGTGTCTAAATAATTACTCAGTAGTCACTGCCCTTCGGCAACCACGACGTCTACTAATGATGTGACCTTATAGGGCCATCTGACCGCAGGGTGTGCCACTGTGCGGTGTGACCAAAAAGTGTCATTGACCTTCTATGCGGAATGAAATGTAATTATGGCTTCACCACACCACGAAGTGGTTGTGTTCTCTTGTGACATATTGTGTTCTCTCTTGTTTCTTCTCCTCCTCCTCCTGCCATTTCTTTAAAGGGATTTAACTCTGCCATTTTTCAGCCAAATACCCTAAAATGGAGGTAGAGTGAGCAAATATCCCCAGGCTTTTTTTGATTATTTCTTTGGATACAGAGGCTTTTAAAATTGTTTTATTTGTTTTTGGGAGGCCATTTTCTGAAAAAAAATCTGTACATTTGGGGTCCTGGAGACCTAGTATTACACTCAAATTAGCTGAAATTTGGCATGGGTATCCTTTATATATCTACCCACAAAAATTCATTATAACTTTCGGCATGCACCCCTTTAACAGCCTCCTTTGCGGCTTTCCGGAAGCGGCCGACTTTTCTTCTCTTGTTTGATAGGGCATTCTAGGGTTGGTGACCGGAGCTTCTATTATATTGTCATTATTATATAAATGCGTGCGATATCTACGTTTGATCAGAAAATCGTGCAAGTTGCAAATATGCATCAATTGATGCATCAGAAAGCACCAACTGAATTACAAAAAGACGCTTTAAGCAAGCTAATGCGCCACACATCTGCATGGGGATTACTAGTATATAGAGTTAAACTAGCGTAGCAGAAAAGTCCTAACACACAGACTAGCCATCCATCCTCGTTAGGTTCAAAATCGATCAGAGTCACTGGCTCCATTACCGTTGTCCAAAAATCGCTTGTTCCCGCCTTCCGTTTTCTGTATATATATATAGCCATGCACACATCGATTTCTGTCTCATGGGCTAACAAATATCCTTCCTCGTCTTTTATATCCAGTTACCGTATGATTTCCTGATTTTCTGTGGAGGAGAGACATCAATAACATGTGCACTTTCAAAAAAAATCCTGTCTTCCAAACAACCAGCCATACTCTACAATCAACTGTGCCCGGTGTCACATCAACACACAGAACCAGATATGCTACTCGGAACACCTTCAAACTAGACAAACCAAAAACAAACAGCACTAAAAAAGCCTTCACATACAGAACTACTGCAGCATGGAACTCTCTACCACATGGGCTGCAAAGTGTCATCACATGAGAAGTTCAAACAAGGCCTACTACACATGAGGGACATGAATAGGTAGAGCACATAAGATGTTACACACTTGTTCTCTTTTAAAATACTATGTAATGTAAATGTACATGTATATGTAATTGTATGTGATGTATTGTTATGTCTTATGTACCCTCTCCTGGAAGAATAGCTGCCACCCTCGGGTGGGCAGCTAAAGGAGAGCTTTTCCTCAATAAACCTCAATAAA
>NW_017803932.1:2856981-2871182 GCF_001625305.1 Branchiostoma belcheri | reverse complement strand
CGTAAAGGCCACTGAAAGACAAAGTCCGCCTTTCCGCCACCTTTCAGCGCGCTTAAATACGACGTAAATATATAAAGACATTTAAGCAAACTTTTCGCATATGTAAAGAAGTATTAAAGGTGGGAAATATTTCAGTTGACTTTACGACTTCGTAAAGGCCTCTGAAAGGCAAATGTTCCGTTTCGTAGCTTGTTTTTTTAACGTCTAAACATGTTCCAAATGGCAAGTAGATAAACGAGTTTATCGCCCAGCCGGCTTCGCACTTTCATTTTGCTTTATTTGTGAAGCATGACAAAACTTACATTGCTTTTATGTCCTTCGCGTGAACTTACAAAGTATCCATATGCAGACACCCAATGAGGAACGTGTCATGTGATAGGGCGGTACCCAATGGGATACAACACAGCGAGGTTCAAATCTACCGGACTCAACTCATTTTTTATGGCGTCTATTTCGAAGACACGTCGACCCTCCTTCTAATTGAGACATTATGACTGAAGTTGAGAATCTCATGGAGCGAGGAAAGGCAAGAAAATTTTCGAATTCTTTAGAATATGTTGAAATTGGTGGAGGCCCAGTCGCAAAGGATCAAGGGGCTTCTAAGCAGCGGCAATGACAACACGACTCTCGGCCCGGCTCGGCCCGTCTGACAACAGCCAGGAGGACGGAGGAGAAAGCTTTCACAAAACGCCGTATACGAGGGAGCTGATCAAATATATGTTTGGAGATACAAGTAGTCAATTCCTTGTATTGGTGAGCTTAGTTTAGAAAAGTATTATTATGAACTGTTTTCATTATACGTAATCTGCAGCTGGGGAGGGATACGTAATAATGTGACAATATAGTATGAGCTAACATCTTGTTCTAAAACTTTTTATTAGGAATCATTGTATTTTGTATGTTTTACTCAATAAATTGTTCTCAGATCATATCTGTTTCTGTCATCATATTCACATATACCGACGTAAGTTAAGGTTATGCACAGCCGATTCAAATGTTCGGAAAGGCAACTTAAAGCTTAAAATTGTCCGTAAACAGTGATTAAAGGAATAGTTTACAAAGCCTTTACGGACATAAAAGGTGCGTAAAGGCACTGTTAAAGTGCAAATACGTATCTTTCCAGTACTACGGAAAGGGCACGTAAAGACAATGTTTACGAGGGACTTAAAGGCAGCTAAAAGACCTCTTAAATTTTAAGTAAACGCATGCTTTCCGACCAAAAAAGCTCCGTAAACAATACTTAAAGGAATAGTTTACAAAGCCTTTACGGACATGAAAGGTGCGTAAAGGCACCGCTAAAGTAGTGCAAATACGTATCTTTCCAGTAGTACGGAAAGGGCACGTAAAGACAATGTTTACGAGGGACTTAAAGGCAGCTGAAAGACCTCTTAAATTTTAAGTAAACGCATGCTTTCCGACCAAAATAGGTCCGTAAACGATACTTAAAGGAATAATTTACAAAGCCTTTACGGACATAAAAGGTGCGTAAAGGCACCGCTAAAGTAGTGCAAATACGTATCTTTCCAGTACTACGGAAAGGGCACGTAAAGACAATGTTTACGTACACGGAAAGGTGCGTAAAGATGGAAATTACGCCGCCTTTAAGCACGATTTAAGCATGATTAAATATGGTTTTTCGTGCCGTGTCTATGCGGAATGAAATGTAATTATGGCTTCACCACACCACGAAGTGGTTGTGTTCTCTTGTGACATATTGTGTTCTCTCTTGTTTCTTCTCCTCCTCCTCCTGCCATTTCTTTAAAGGGATTTAACTCTGCCATTTTTCAGCCAAATACCCTAAAATGGAGGTAGAGTGAGCAAATATCCCCAGGCTTTTTTTTATTATTTCTTTGGATACAGGCTTTTAAAATTGTTTTATTTGTTTTTGGGAGGCCATTTTCTGAAAAAAAATCTGTACATTTGGGGTCCTGGAGACCTAGTATTACACTCAAATTAGCTGAAATTTGGCATGGGTATCCTTTATATATCTACCCACAAAAATTCATTATAACTTTCGGCATGCACCCCTTTAACAGCCTCCTTTGCGGCTTTCCGGAAGCGGCCGACTTTTCTTCTCTTGTTTGATAGGGCATTCTAGGGTTGGTGGCCGGAGCTTCTATTACATTTGTATATTGTCATTATAAATGCGTGCGATATCTACGTTTGATCAGAAAATCGTGCAAGTTGCAAATATGCATCAATTGATGCATCAGAAAGCACCAACTGAAAGACGCTTTAAGCAAGCTAATGCGCCACACATCTGCATGGGGATTAGAGTGAAAAACTCGCGCCAGCAGAAAAGTCCTAACACACAGACTAGCCATCCATCCTCGTTAGGTTCAAAATCGATCAGAGTCACTGGCTCCATTACCGTTGTCCAAAAATCGCTTGTTCCCGCCTTCCGTTTTCTGTATATATATATAGCCATGCACACATCGATTTCTGTCTCATGGGCTAACAAATATCCTTCCTCGTCTTTTATATCCAGTTACCGTATGATTTCCTGATTTTCTGTGGAGGAGAGACATCAATAACATGTGCACTTTCAAAAAAAATCCTGTCCTCCAAACAACCAGCCATACTCTACAATCAACTGTGCCCGGTGTCACATCAACACACAGAACCAGATATGCTACTCGGAACACCTTCAAACTAGACAAACCAAAAACAAACAGCACTAAAAAAGCCTTCACATACAGAACTACTGCAGCATGGAACTCTCTACCACATGGGCTGCAAAGTGTCATCACATGAGAAGTTCAAACAAGGCCTACTAAAACACATGAGGGACATGAATAGGTAGAGCACATAAGATGTTACACACTTGTTTTCTTTTAAAATACTATGTAATGTAAATGTATATGTATATGTAATTGTATGTGATGTATTGTTATGTCTTATGTACCCTCTCCTGGAAGAATAGCTGCCACCCTCGGGTGGGCAGCTAAAGGAGAGCTTTTCCTCAATAAACCTCAATAAACTTTTACCATGCACGATGCGTGTTCAACGCATAGAACAAACGAACTCTTGGGTGCAGTACTTACTTCTGACGCTAGGTTTCACCTCAGATTCAAGGAGCTTCGGCCTCACATGCACACAAATTACTTTTGGACACACATTTGCACTGTTATTCCGAAATTTGAAATAATGAGCTGTACTATTGTAAACGGTTGAATTTGCGAAGTTCAAGATATTATTAATATCATACATTATGGGGGCTGAGTAACACGTAGCCTCTATCAGGCTTCGGGAGGCGGCTGGAAACAGTAGAAATTGACCAAATTACATTGTACATGTAAATACTAGTAGATCATACGAACGTGGGGAAGTTGGTCCGGGTGCGGCAATCGACTCTCTCAAGCGGACCAACTTCCCAGGCGTGTTATCTCTCTATTTGGCCAATTTCTACTCTTTCCAGCCGCTTCGGAAGCCTGACAAACTCTAACTTGAGTAACTCGGCCCACGGGCACTACAAAGAATCAGAGAAAACACTGCTTTTGGATTACCGGCAGGTACTCTACAAAACAGAAAACGGCAACAGTCACTGTTGCCATTTTCTGTTTTGTTGAGGGAACAGTTCTCCTCAGTCTTTCCCTGTAGTCCAAAGCAGGATTATCGACCGCCTCCCTAGATCCTAACCACAGATAATGTGGGCGCTGTCACTCAAGCAGAACGTAATTGTGATGACGCACAGACCGACCAAACGTCAATGCGTCGTGACAATCTCAGTCTGCTTGTTTCCTGCGTACAAAATTGCGCGGCGATGCGGACACACTTTGTTCCCGAGCTTTTGCTTGCTAAATGCCTAGCTGAGTTTGATAATGATTTACTAGTCCAAGTCCAGAAAAACAGCCGTCTTTATAGTTACAACAATTGAAGTTGAATTGGATGTATCGGCAAATGATATATTTTCAAAACGACAAAAAGGAGGATTCCTGTATTCAACTAATTTCTCTTTTCCCAGGGGATATACATTTGGGGATATACATTTGGGGACGTTATACAAAGCTACATGTTCAGGAGAGACTGTTCAGGTATTGTACAATATCATGCACGTGGAAATGAAGTACATTAACCTCCTTGATTTCATCTTCCCTTTTGAAACGGAAAGAAACAGTTTTGAATTCTGAAACAGTTACCACAAACACGTCTGTGATGTATGAAATATTTTTGACCGGGTTTTACATTTTTACGTTTTGGTGTCTGTGCGTTTTCTTGCAATTAGACTTGGGGCACGAGTTTGCAAATAAAGATTAATTGCAAAAGTATGTACGCTGACGGTGGACCATCTCAGAGCACTTCAATCTAAACTTGCACTTGTATGAAACATTTTAAACTTATCACTGAGCTTTATCAACTGAATTAGTTTTAGTAAAGTTTTGATGATCTTAAAAGTAAGGTCATCATTGCATCATATTGCATCTTGAAAAAAATTCACACCTGGAAGATTTTAATGTTACCGGTAAGCTTTTAGACACTTTAAGACGCAGTTTCAGTTCGCTGTACATATATCTTTCTTAAATTCAATTTTGACGTGACTAAGAAGACAGCCCGATAAAATCATAAAGTCACCTTGCATCATCTTGCATCTTGTACACGTCTTGGGCGTGACCCCTTGCTCACCCCACGGCACACTGCGCACGCGCGCCGAGACGCAGGAAATCAAAATGGCGGCTTGTCGTCAGCGCGGTGCTGCTGCTGGAGGCCCTCGCGGCCCCAACAAGCTGCAAGTCGGCTACTACGAGATCGAGAGGACTATCGGCAAAGGCAACTTCGCCGTGGTGAAGCTGGCCAGCCATATCATCACCAAAACTAAGGTAAGGGAGGAGGAACCCTCGCTTCGCGCGCGATCGATCAGGAGAGACGGAGCCGTGTGTGTGTATGTGTGTATGTGTGTGCAGTTTCCCCCTGGCGAGGTGAAGTTTCCAGCTGCTTGCAGCTCTCAGATCGACAGAGAATTCTACCTCAGGGATGACCCTGCGTACAAATGAGTCTCGGTGACACCAGGAGAATGTCACAGGTCCACGACAAGACACTGCAAACCCGGCGGTGCCGCCCACATTTTGCTTCCAGAGGCGGTGTTAGTTTAGGTACGGGACCGATCAAGCCTAACGCGGAACTCTCTTCAAAATATTGAGAGCAGAACCTGCTATTTCACATCTCGCTGTCGCGCGATGATTTTCCGCTAAGTTAAACACATGATGAAGGACCTGCTACCTGTCGATATGGCCTGCCATATGGCGATACATCACGCACTAGGGGGAGGTATACATGGTTTTATGTGTCCGTGCATTTTTTTGTACAGAGGAAGGGTTTTTTTTTTTACATGAAGGCTGCATTGACATTCATGACGCCACTGCTGACGCCAACTTGTTCAAAACAAATTTCACTCAACCTTCTGAGGCAAAACCAGCACGGGACCTTCATGATTCCGCATTTTTCTATAAGAAAGACGTCAAGCTTGAGTTATCCTCCCAACACCCACTATCGTTTCCCTTCTTTCATACTAAACAAGATCGCAATCTATTTTATATACAGGTTACGCTTGTCTTCAGACACATTCTCAGTCTGATAAAAGATAGTGGATGCTATCTGAAACGTCTGTCTTTAGAAAATTTATCCAGTGGCATGATTCATTTTGTATCATGTAAGGTTTGAATCTGTATAATTCGTTCCAATCTTGCTGTCTGTCCAGTTGTTATTTGTTTTTATTGGTGGTTGTATGGGTTTGGTAATCGGATCAATCTGGAGCTATGGGTGTTACTGGTTTAGGTAGCAAAATGGGGGGTCAGTCCTTGTGGTTTGTTTTCCCAAACAAGTAGATGTATGTTACCAAATACTGGTCTGGTGGGTCACTCAAATGCCATGTATTGTCAGTTACACCAACAGGGGGCAAATTAAATCATTCTAAAGGCTGCCTCGTAACATATGAATGATGTTTGTGTTGGAGAAACACTTCCCATTTCAGTGGTGTGCGAACATGCACGCAGACTTGACCAAGCACTTCAGCATATCCAATTGATTGATGAATTTTCTGGCAGACTGAAATAATAGCCGAGTATGAGTCTGCTTTGTTGTTGTTCATGTAAATACTGTACTAGGGGACCTTGACAGGTGTTTGCGCCAAAGTTAAATAAACAGCATGAGGGGCAAAGGCAATGTCGCTAGCCGTTATTGCCGACCTTTTGCGCTCATTGTATGGGCAGCGTGACACACGAAAAACACACTCTTATAATTACCTGTTTGCTTAACCATGCTTTAAGAGAGTTAAGGCACTCAGGTGAGGTAAAGCGCCGACAATGCATGTATATGAGTGGGTGCATACAATAGAGGAAATGATTTATTATATAGACTCTCACCTTGCTACATTTTCATGTGGCATAGGCTTAGAAAACTTTTGTTCAGATGTTATCTTTATCCCTATTGGTTCTTCTTCATATTTTGTGGGAGGGGCATGTCGGGTTTGTAACAGCAAATTACTGATCTTATTAGAGCTTACCGAAATCTCAACCAATGATGAGAAAGGTTTTGTTGTAGGTTAGGGGAGTGATTGACAAGTGGTTACCAGTTGGTTGGGAATAAAGTGGTTCCAGGCAACCAAACCATTTGCCGGATGTATTGCATGCGTAAAGTGCAGTTTTGTTTTACAATAACTCGAGAAATGAAGCATTCAATTGTGGCAAAACACTGCATGATGTTAACATTCAGTGTATAGACAGTAGCTCAAGCAGCTGTTTTATATTCAAATACATGTACATAAACTAGATTTTTGCTGTCTTTATTTTTTTTACCCTTAAGGCACTAACAATTCAATTTTCTGGTTCCGGCTGCTCTATTATTCTATTTTTACAGCAAAATTATCAGAAGTGTGGAATTGAATTGGTACTATGAGTATGACCTTCAGGAAAATTCAAGTGATAGATTTGCATCTAGTGTATTAGACAAACGATGTTGCCGATGCAAGAATAAGATTTGAATTGAATACTAATCAGAAGTGAAATACAATTTTTACCAATTCAAGGTAAACTGGTATTAATTAGATGCTTGGGTCAGCTGACTCAGCTACATGTACACATGTTCTAAGTCCATACTTATGTAATTCAAACATGAAGAATGACTTAAAAGTGCAAAGACAGAAAAGTGAAAAATTATTATTTGTAACACACCTGTAGATATATAGTGTCTAGTATCTACCTGTTGCAATTAAAGATACAGTATGATGCATCCATATTGTCAAGAGTAATAGTCTCTGCTATGTAGGGCACATTTGTTAGCTGACTCAGCTCTGTTGCAAAATTCTTTTGTCTACACTAAGTATTTTTCAAAAGCAATATGCACTGCTGCTTTCTACATGTCTGAACCTTTTGATATAGTCAGAGATGCCAACAGAAAGAGACTTGTATAAAATGACATGTAACGAAGGACTGTTTTTGTTCATAGTTGGCCATGGTCACACCACACCAACAAGACAACAGATTATCTGCAATTTCTACAAATTGCCATTTGGAAACATACCTAATATTTTACATTGGTGATTGTGAAAATGTAAAGCAAACCAAAATAATCAAATTCCCCTTGGCCTAGGGAAAAGATATCCTGATGTTCAAGGAATAAAATGCCTCTCAGTTTGAAAGCTGGGTTTATTAGGGTTTGTTTAGGCTCATTAAATATGAATGACGTACTTAATGCGGAAGGATGATTGTTGGGCGTGTTAGCAAGGCCGCCGGTCAGTACGCATTTTCCTCCATGTTTCCAGTTCACTGGAAAATAGGTCGTTGACCGGAAACCATCATTCTGATGAAATAGATACTACTAGTAGATTGCAACATAAGAAGAAATAAGTCGCAGAGAAATCTGCATTCATTCTGATGCAGTTTCTCTTTTTGGTTTGGAAATTGATATTTATTGTTTTACTTATAATGTAAAGACTGTTTTGGTATTACCCAAAGAACAAGTACTTTTGACAGCAAAGTATATGCAGCTTATACCAAAATTACCACATATATTATTAGATGTAGTAGAAATGGTACACTTCTTTTGAAATAGGTAAACTGTTGCACAAGAAATAGATTCCGAACAAAGTGGAATTCATTTAGTTGCTGTCATATTTGTTGGATAATGGACAATCCTTATTGTTTTTTTCAGTTTCTGTTACTATTAGCGATTTGCAATTTTCCTGTCAAAATGTCAAAGTAGCAGTGCAATTGCATAGTGGGTAAAGTGCTCAGTAAGTGTATTTGAGAGGTTTCAGAGTTTCAAAATGGTACAATGAGTCTCTGCTTAGTTACTTAGAAAGAATTCGGTATTTGAACACACAGTGGACTAGCATCCTACTGTACACAACTGTGTGGCCCAAGGGCTATAGAAATGGAGATGGCCACTGCCCTATGTACTGAAATGTACAGGAAAAATGTTGACTTTCCCCTTGTAATATGGTTTCTCTACCTCAAACTCCCCGTCAACGGCCAATGTCGTCACTTTCTGCTAATACAATTTACAGTCACTTGAATTTCGGAGACTACCTCAATTACTTCTGTGTCTCTTTCAGCCTGTCAGTCAGCTCAACCCTGTTTGAATCATTTGTCTGGGAGGCGTCTCAATCCTAACCTGGCCTAGATACCTTTCACTTCAGTCCCCACCTTTTGTGCTCTCTGATGACAAATGATAACAAACAGATGTTCAGTCAAGGCTAATCTACACTGTATTAAATCAATCACTTCTTGCCAGTCTATGGGCCAATAAAGCCTTTAGATCTGTTGTTTCAGGCAAGAATTACTGTCTGCCACAAGCCCTGTGCTCTTGAGCACTTAATTAGAACATTCTGCACCTGTGAGAAAACCAATTTTTTTTCACGGTTTTTGTTGGATGTTTGGTCAAAGTTGAATCAAAATTTTGTGCGTTGCGGACGATATCTTTTCCAATGCAACATTTGAAAACTATAGACGGGATGTCATCCTTAAATATGTAAATATAAGAATCGTTCGGCCGAAGAGGTATGCACGATACATTATGGGGTTTTGCGCAGGTGTATTACATTCTGCTGACATGCTAGCTGTACTCTTTAGAGACCATGTATGCTAGTGTCTGGAGAAGTTGATAGAACTTGACTGCTTGTTTGATTTACTTTCTATGATTCCGAAGAATGTATGATCAATTTATGTTGTAGTTTGCTTTATCTTATACTTTTCCAATATTTTTTTCAAGTACTGTAAAAGCATATTATCAACTTGATAATTATGATATGATAAGCAAATAAGATTATTGAATCCTGTTGTTTTTGAGTCAACACAAGTTTAAGAGAACAGATTATCAGAGTGCTAGATGCATGTATACAGTTACTGTCTTAGTATAATCCTTAATGATATGCCTCAGAGGAGAGACACTAACTGGTGGTACACTGCCTGTAGGGCTCGTGATGGTATCCAAGATGAAGCAAAGTTGTACGTACGTCACTACATGTAGCTGCCCAGAGACTGTGTGGGCTGTACGATATATCGTCACCCCTCGGTGACCTCCCGATGTTTCGCCAGACAAGAAGGCGTTTGTGTAAACTGGACAGCTGACTCCTGCTCCCAGCTATCTCCCGAGCATCACTCTGTATATAGACACAGACTGTACACAGTGGCCGACAATATGGCCTCGTAAATCCACGGCTTTATTCACACTTTACAGTTTTATGAGGTTGGCATAACCGCTGCTGGACGCCGAGCGATAAGTCGACGAGGCAGCGGCGACTTTGAAAGACTACGCGATGAGGGGCCTGGTAAAACTCAAGTCCTTCCTAAGGGCAGGGAAAACGCTGGAATTATCTTCCAATTCACTACGGTTACTTTTACAGCAGACTGATTTATATTTTATCAAGATAAAACGCTGATGTCTCTATTTCACAGGCTAGGAGCTAATCCCAAAGGCTTTCTGGTGAAAGGAATATATATAATGTTACATTCAAAAAGTTACTGTATAAATCCAACATCTGTGTTTGGACTACATGATATCAATGCCTTGAAGTTGACTTTTGATGACACTGTATGATACATGTATGTCCATTTCCTGGATACTTCCTGTTCACCAGCTACCCAGTACTTGTGAGTACTAGTGGTAACAGTTTTGTCCTCAGAGTGACTGGACTTCGTCACAAATGTCAACTCAGATGCTTGCAAGAAACAGATGTCTGTTGTGGTATTTTCTGAACCGCAAGTAAAGTGTGGGAGACTTGATCTGGCGTGGCACAATGTCCAGCCAAGCACTGCGCTAGTGTTCGGCCTGAAAACCTGCACACTGGGTCA
The DNA here is from genome assembly GCF_001625305.1 of Branchiostoma belcheri. Classification (NCBI taxonomy): domain Eukaryota; kingdom Metazoa; phylum Chordata; class Leptocardii; order Amphioxiformes; family Branchiostomatidae; genus Branchiostoma; species Branchiostoma belcheri. The sequence continues at coordinate 2,860,896 of NW_017803932.1, read as the reverse complement.
AAAGGTAGCGATGTAGGGCCTCTTGACCGGGGGTACTTGTTGGGACTTCAGTGTTTTATGATGTAGCAAGCAAACAAAAGCAGCGGTCAGTTAATATGTATCCAGGGGGGTCACTGACCGGAGCGAAGGAGGGGGTCATCAACAGCCTTGACATTTTACCCACAGACTTGTTTTACTAAGTTTTAGCCGAGACCTTTGGACATTGATAAGAATATTTTCTCTTGAAGGGGAGGGGGGGAATGGATGTTCTTGCTAGTTGCAGTGTTGGCATAATTGTTGTAAAATGTTGTACTGTTGTGCCCATTTGTTGAAGTGTCTGTAGGCACATTGTTTCTTGTGCAAGCAGAAACGGGCAGCAAACTGGATTTTATGGCCACTTGACCTTGACCTCGTGATTTATGTTTCAAACACCTGTTTACGTTACCTTTTTACTTTCTTTCCTGTACATGTAATATACAGTATGCTACTTTCTTCAATGCCTTTTATTTAGACTTGATAGCTCATATTGACTTTGCATGTGCTTTCATACTGTGTGTGGAAAATGTAAATTCTGATTAGAGTTAGATATAAGTCTGGATTGCACAAGACATACAGTTACACTTGGCAGTTTGTCATCTTCCCTAAACCACCTACATTATCAACAAGTCATAAAGTTAGAGGGTGATTAACAAAAGGTCAAGCTATACTACTACTATTACACATTTGTAGTACAATCAGCTATCCTCTATCAGAGTCTATGTCAAAAAGACCCCAGGAATAAACAATCCATGTCATATCTAAGGCCGGATCAATTGTTTACATGAGACGTTTAGTTCCAGAAATATAATATGCCATAAGATTATCTAGAACATTGTTCAAAATGGTGTTACTGGAGCAAAATTTTGACCAAATGCCTCCCTCAATAAGTTTTTATGCAATATATTTGAGAGCCTGATATACATCAGAATTGGTTAGCTGGTACAGTGGACATTCAGCTTAACACACCAGCTTCACAGACATGCAAATGCAGCAGGCTATTTGATTACGTAATGACCTGTCACAACCAAATAATTCACATCTTAACATCTAATTGATATTTTAAGCCATCTAACGTACATTTTCCCTTTTGCAATAGTTACAAGAAAAAAATACTCCTATTGGAATTTTGTAATCAAGTACCTAAGACTGTTTGTAATTGGTTGATCGATTCAGTTCAGGAATTCTGTTCGTTGGGCCGCACCACCGTTACAATAGCGAAAGGTTGTCGTGTTATCAGGATGATCTAGCTCAGGACCGCAAACCTTTTAACATTTAGTCTAAGATGTAAGATTGAAATATGACATTATGGGAGTTTTTAGAAACATACAGAAATGTCACACCAAGCGTCAAGGCTTTATGTGGTTTTAAATGTCGGTAACTTTAATATTTTTTAATGATTGATTATTGCATTAATGTTGTAGGGAAAAAATAGTTTGATATTTAGAGGAAGTAGATGCAATTGGGGGAGGTGGACGAAATGAAAAGTTTTCATACGTTGATAATTGGAATCCAAAATATGATATTTAGAAGGCAAGGTCTTTCTTTTTATTATTGTTGTTGAATAGTAGTATTTTTTATTGATTATCGACATCCTTGATGGCACATGTGAATGTCACATGAAATTGGTTTGGTTTTGCCTTATCCAAAGGCATTTATTTTGCCATTATTACAACTTGCTAACCCCCACCAAGAATTACATCTCCATGTACTGGCACCTTCAGTCCCATACAAACCTTCTCCAACATCATTATTTCTACGTCCAGGTGTCAAAATCTTATTTCAAACCTTTTAAAGAGACTATGCACACCGCGTGATTGAGAGCTATTGAAGAGCGAGAATGTCTTTGATGGTGTTCTTGGCAAGCGTCCCCTGCCGCCCAGACGTTGGTTGAGTCCATCTGTAAGGCTTTCCTGTAGCCCTCTCCTGTCATCATCAATCACCCCATGCAGACCCCTGCTGGGCTCTCTCAGTACTACATTACCTCTGTACAACCTTATATTGTGTACATGGGAGAAGTGTTGAAGGGCTATGATTGACAACGTACATTTAGGGAGAACATTCGCAGCATTTATGTACCACTGTATAACCATATATATCGTTCCTATCTCGTGAATATGATGAACAGCATTAGTTTCGGTTTAGGCATCCGAATATATTAAACGAAGCCGCTCAACAGGTCATGTTACGCTGATATTAAATCAAATGTAAACCTGGCCAGCTGTCTGTCTGTCTAAAATGCTATGATAAACTGCATAAAACAGGATGCTACAGTTCCTTGGCTTTACAAATAAGTTCAAATTAATACATTATACAGAACATTTCAAGTTCAAGTTCATTGTTCAAGAGACAAATTAAGGTGGAACAAGTTAACAATAACAATAGCACAACTATAAGAGTTAAACCTTATTGTGTAAACAAAAGAATACGGATGCAGTGTATACGTGAAGATTCTACTGTTTATATAGGACAGAAAATATTGTGGGGATCACACGAGCCGGTACTGGGTGCTAGAACCTACAATAACCTTTTTTCTGAAAATGGTATGACTGTTACAAAATTAATATGACAAATCATATAAATGTATCTATACATGCATATTTTTCTTACATTGTAGCAAAACATTTGAAATGGAAATTTGCAGTAATAATGTAGTATGACAAAATTGTACCCTAGCTTCTTCTTACATGTATATTTGAAGAACATCTATAGAAATCATCAAGAAAGCAAGGACCCTTCAAAAAAGAGCTCTTAAATGTGTTTTGAGTCCAGGAAAAGTATCTATCTAGTGCTGTTAAGTCCCCTGTTGGAGCATCTGTTTGAATAATGACAGAAATGAGTTAAATACTTTAAATCAGTAATCTTTGGATTATAAAAATTGATATAAGAAACCAACTTCAGTGAATTAGATCATAATTGTAAGACAATACATTTTGTATATCTTTTTTAAAGTGTGGTTCAAACAGTAAAGATATGATTGTGTTATTCATGCCATGAAGAAGGAGTACAATGTAGGTCCTTCTAAAAAAAAACATTTTTGAGGGTATTTTGAAAAAAAAGTATTTAGGAATCATACTTAGAATATAAACATTGAATACCTCACACGTTTTGCCAGGATAAATTTGTAAGCAATTTCCATCTCTAACACTAACATGTTTTGATCTTTGTCGTTGTGCACAATTCTTGGACAGTTATATGTTGGACCAATACCTTATATGGTATGATCCTTGTTTCCTGCAACTTCAACTGTCCTATAGAGCTTATTCACCACACGTCATCATGACGTCACGACCCCTCATGTCCCGTGCGACGCCATTTTGGGGCTACAGCGCCTACAGCGAGTTTCCAAGCATTGAAATGGCCGACAAACGTTAGGTAAACTGTCCTTTGTCCTATTACACGAAGAGTTTACCACCACTCATACCTCTCGTTACTGGAACAAAATAAAATCTGTTGGGATTGACCCGTTTCTGTTGAGTTTTGATCAGTCTGATAGAAACGGCGTCTACCGCCAGCGGAGTCCATTGACGTGACTTAGCTTCGTATTTGGTACTGGGCAGAAGTTTTTACACACAGGATCGGTTCAAGAGTCTGGAAGCGTTGTATCAGGATGTGTAGAAAGTGTTGTGGGACAGTTGCGTGGTGACAATTAAGTACGTTGTAGTCGGGAAACGCAAAAAGTCGCGGCTATTTTGGAACAGCCCCGGAGTGTGTCTGGATAAACAACAAGCAAAGGCGAGGCCATCGGCCGCCATCCTCAGTCCCGCACTGCCGCGACTGTGGCTGGACAAGGTGAGTGTTACACGTTGCCAGCGCCCTGTTCTACATGGAGATTTACCACAGAGTAAAGGGACAAGTAGCTCCGAGTCCAACATTTTACCGTGTTCATGGCTACCCACG
>NW_017803932.1:2853572-2856961 GCF_001625305.1 Branchiostoma belcheri | reverse complement strand
TACGTCCAGGTGTCAAAACCTTATTTCAAACCTTTTAAAGAGACTATGCACGCCGCGTGATTGAGAGCTATTGAAGAGCGAGAATGTCTTTGATGGTGTTCTTGGCAAGCGTCCCCTGCCGCCCAGACGTTGGTTGAGTCCATCTGTAAGGCTTTCCTGTAGCCCTCTCCTGTCATCATCAATCACCCCATGCAGACCCCTGCTGGGCTCTCTCAGTACTACATCACCTCTGTACAACCTTATATTGTGTACATGGGAGAAGTGTTGAAGGGCTATGATTGACAACGTACATTTAGGGAGAACATTCGCAGCATTTATGTACCACTGTATAACCATATATATCGTTCCTATCTCGTGAATATGATGAACAGCATTAGTTTCGGTTTAGGCATCCGAATATATTAAACGAAGCCGCTCAACAGGTCATGTTACGCTGATATTAAATCAAATGTAAACCTGGCCAGCTGTCTGTCTGTCTAAAATGCTATGACATAAACTGCATAAAACAGGATGCTACAGTTCCTTGGCTTTACAAATAAGTTCAAATTAATACATTATACAGAACATTTCAAGTTCAAGTTCATTGTTCAAGAGACAAATTAAGGTGGAACAACAATAACAATAGCACAACTATAAGAGTTAAACCTTATTGTGTAAACAAAAGAATACGGATGCAGTGTATACGTGAAGATTATACTGTTTATATAGGACAGAAAATATTGTGGGGATCACACGAGCCGGTACTGGGTGCTAGAACCTACAATAACCTTTTTTTCTGAAAACGGTATGACTGTTACAAAATTAATATGACAAATCATATAAATGTATACATGCATATTTTTCTTACATTGTAGCAAAACATTTGAAATGGAAATTTGCAGTAATAATGTAGTATGACAAAATTGTACCCTAGCTTCTTCTTACATGTATATTTGAAGAACATCTATAGAAATCATCAAGAAAGCAAGGACCCTTCAAAAAAGAGCTCTTAAATGTGTTTTGAGTCCAGGAAAAGTATCTATCTAGTGCTGTTAAGTCCCCTGTTGGAGCATCTGTTTGAATAATGACAGAAATGAGTTAAATACTTTAAATCAGTAATCTTTGGATTATAAAAATTGATATTATAAGAAACCAACTTCAGTGAATTAGAACATAATTGTAAGACAATACATTTTGTATATCTTTAAGTGTGGTTCAAACAGTAAAGATATGATTGTGTTATTCATGCCATGAAGAAGGAGTACAATGTAGGTCCTTCTAAAAAAAAACATTTTTGAGGGTATTTTGAAAAAAAAAGTATTTAGGAATCATCCTTAGAATATAAACATTGAATACCTCACGTTTTGCCAGGATAAATTTGTAAGCAATTTCCATCTCTAACACTAACATGTTTTGATCTTTGTCGTTGTGCACAATTCTTGGACAGTTATATGTTGGACCAATACCTTATATGGTATGATCCTTGTTTCCTGCAACTTCAACTGTCCTATAGTTTACAAGCTTGCCAGTTTTCCCACAGCAGACATTATTATTATCATTACGAGTGGTAGTCCTCGGTACGAATGGCACACACATACTATAGGTTATCGTAACTCCTAGTACGCATTACGTCGCCCCGCATTTTTCAGCTTACTGGTAGCCTACAATCTTCATCAAACACTGCTCTCTCCTGATGCGTGTCATCTGCTGGCCCGCACGCTAGCAGACATATTTCCCAATGACTTCAGGGTTGCTACAGTAGGACAGGCATGGTAGTTAACCCCACATGTTGACAGACAGTGAAGTGGAGCTGCATGAAGTTATGATGTCCTAGATTTCGACCTCAGTAAAAAATTAAGCTTTGATACATTTTGCATCACTCAAGCCATTGTGGTTTCAAGTTTTCTCCCTTTAGTATTGATTTGTCAAATGCATGTCAGGGCTGTGATATGGATACAATAGGTTTCTTCCTCTGGTCATTTGACCAGGGCCTTTGAGAAAATAGATCAAGGACACATCAACATTGGGACAGTTACGTAGAGAGCTAAACAGTTATTGCTGACCGGTTTAATAGGTCACGGAAGGGTGTGACCTTGAAAAATCCCAAGGTTAGAGAGAAAGTGATCATGGCACAGCAAAGATTTCTCATTTCAGTTTATTGTAAAACCCAGTTGACATCTTTTTTTCTTTCCAAGTCATACATGTATAAGACCTCATTTTCTAGCATTTAGATTAGATTTATAGTACATAATTTCATAAAGTCTAGCAGCATGTGACTGTTTCCTTAGTGTGATTATCACTAGTTTTGTATATCTAGAAAGTGTATTACTGTACAGAGTAGCTTTTCTGAAATGGTGGACAACATCAATTGCATGAAATGTCCAACATTAGGACATTTAATATAATTAATGCATCTTTTGCAAATAGAATATAATAATATACTGAACTACATGTAAAATCCATCAGTAAATTGTAGTGAAGGACAAAGTTGCCAATGGCTATTTTTTTTGTGAGTGTCCACACTGCAATTTCAGGAAGATTGATCAAAAAGCAAAGAGCCCAGACAGTGTTTACATGTGCCCTTGTGACACCAGTCAGCTGTTTGTAAGGACTGTTCCAAAAATTACTTGGGGGATGGACATAGTGTCTTCCCAGTACCAAGATAGTATTAGAAAGTACATAAAGGAGGAGGAGGGGGGGGGGGGGTCACAATAGTCCTACGCTGCAATGAAAATTTCCCTTTCAATGTTTTGTAAACAAAATGTGTTTTTGGCCCATACAGCCGTGACTTGTACTGTTGTTTTTAAAAGGTTTGTTAGGGCTAATCCATTTCATACATTCATTGATTGAAGGGGTATGTTGATGTGAAGGGGTATGTTGGCTGTTACCGTCTCTTGTAGGTCAAAGCTTTCTTATGGACTATTCCTCCTGCCAACTCATTTCGATGAAAATATAGAAATTTTTTCATTTGAACAACCAATAAATTGAAGTAGTGTGGCCTTGAAACATGAAACGAAATACAGAGTAAACATATCCTAACAACCAAGAAATTTGATAAATTAGGCCTGTGTTTACCTGTTGTCATACCCTCAATAATACAGGAACAACTTCCACAGGTGGTATTGGAGGGGATCCATTTGGTTTCCCGTAGACGTTTCCGTCGCACAGGCGCTGACGACTTTTACTGTGAAGGGGTTTTATAGCGTGCATCAGCCATATCGCACACTCCTGGCGAATACGAAATAAGCATCGTTGCCTGCTCGCTGTCAGGGTGCCTCTGTAGACATAGAGGCGCTCGCACCAGTTTATAGTTTTTCCGACAAGGCCATTAGCGCATGTATCGCTGCACCATTATAATGTTTGTTGCAGAGGGCAGTCTTGTCTGTATTTCAATTGACACACAGTTTGTT
>NW_017803932.1:2768697-2853552 GCF_001625305.1 Branchiostoma belcheri | reverse complement strand
CTGGAACAAATAAAATCTGTTGGGATTGACCCGTTTCTGTTGAGTTTTGATCAGTCTGATAGAAACGGCGTCTACCGCCAGCGGAGTCCATTGACGTGACTTAGCTTCGTATTTGGTACTGGGCAGAAGTTTTTTACACACAGGATCGGTTCAAGAGTCTGGAAGCGTTGTATCAGGATGTGTAGAAAGTGTTGTGGGACAGTTGCGTGGTGACAATTAAGTACGTTGTAGTCGGGAAACGCAAAAAGTCGCGGCTATTTTGGAACAGCCCCGGAGTGTGTCTGGATAAACAACAAGCAAAGGCGAGGCCATCGGCCGCCATCCTCAGTCCGCACTGCCGCGACTGTGGCTGGACAAGGTGAGTGTTACACGTTGCCAGCGCCCTGTTCTACATGGAGATTTACCACAGAGTAAAGGGACAAGTAGCTCCGAGTCCAACATTTTACCGTGATCATGGCTACCCACGTTTCAATCTACATGTACATGTACAGCCCCGTACGCCGCGCCAGGATTAAACACACCGATTTCTGATCAGCAAAGAAAGACTGAAAAGCCAATCTTGACAACATGAAAAGTGGACACGGAGCCAGAACAACCCCAAGGACAATGTTACTAACAAAAAGAGTGTCCAAAACGTAGATTGTGGCCCAAAATACACAACTATCGCCAAGAGTAATTGCATAGCATTGCATAGCGATAGCCCCAAAATGGCGGACGCCAGGGGGAGAGTCACGTTACAATCTGTGGTGAATAAGCCCTATAGTTTACAAGCTTGCCAGTTTTCCCACAGCAGACATTATTATTATCATTACGAGTGGTAGTCCTCGGTACGAATGGCACACACATACTATAGGTTATCGTAACTCCTAGTACGCATTACGTCGCCCTGCATTTTTCAGCTTACTGGTAGCCTACAATCTTCATCAAACACTGCTCTCTCCTGATGCGTGTCATCTGGTGGCCTGCACGCTAGCAGACATATTTCCCAATGACTACAGGGTTGCTACAGTAGGACAGGCATGGTAGTTAACCCCACATGTTGACAGACAGTGAAGTGGAGTTGCATGGAGTTATGATGTCCTAGATTTCGGCCTCAGTAAAAAATTAAGCTTTGATACATTTTGCATCACTCAAGCCATTGTGGTTTCAAGTTTTCTCCCTATAGTATTGATTTGTCAAATGTATGTCAGGGCTGTGATATGGATACAATAGGTTGCTTCCTCTGGTCATTTGACCAGGGCCTTTGAGAAAATAGATCAAGGACACATCAACATTGGGACAGTTACGTAGAGAGCTAAACAGTTATTGCTGACTGGTTTAATAGGTCACGGAAGGGTGTGACCTTGAAAAATCCCAAGGTTAGATAGAAAGTGATCATGGCACAGCAAAGATTTCTCATTTCAGATTATTGTAAAACCCAGTTGACATCTTTTTTTCCTTCCAAGTCATACATGACCTCATTTTCTAGCATTTAGATTAGATTTATAGTACATAATTTCATAAAGTCTAGCAGCATGTGACTGTTTCCTTAGTGTGATTATCACTGGTTTTGTATATGTAGAAAGTGTATTACTGTACAAAGTAGCTTTTCTGAAATGGTGGACAACATCAATTGCATGAAATGTCCGACATTAAGACATTTAATACAATTAATGCGTCTTTTGCAAATAGAATATAATAATATACAGAACTACATGTAAAATCCATCAGTAAATTGTAGTGAAGGACAAAGTGCCAATGGCTATTTTTTTTGTGAGTGTCCACACTGCAATTTCAGGAAGATTGATCAAAAAGCAAAGAGCCCAGACAGTGTTTACATGTGCCCTTGTGACACCAGTCAGCTGTTTGTAAGGGCTTTTCCAAAAATTACTTGGGAGATGGACATAGTGTCTTCCCAGTACCAAGATAGTATTAGATTTTTTTAGAAAGTACATAAAGGAGGAGGGGGGATTCACAATAGTCCAACGCTGCAATGAAAATTTGCCTTTCAATGTTTTGTAAACAAAATGTGTTTTTGGCCCATACAGCCGTGACTTGTACTGTTGTTTTTAAAAGGTTTGTTTGGGCTAATCCATTTCATACATTCATTGATTGAAGGGGTATGTTGATTTGAAGGGGTATGTTGGCTGTTACCCTCTCTTGTAGGTCAAAGCTTTCTTATGGACTATTCCTCCTGCCAACTCATTTTGATGAAAATATAGAAATTTTTTCATTTGAACAACCAATAAATTGAAGTAGTGTGGCCTTGAAACATGAAACAAAATACAGAGTAAACATATCCTAACAACCAAGAAATTAGATAAATTAGGCCTTTGTTTACCTGTTGTCATACCCTCAATAATACAGGAACAACTTCCACAGGTGGTATTGGAGGGGATCCATTTGGTTTCCCGTAGACGTTTCCGTCGCACAGGCGCTGATGACTTTTACTGTGAAGGGGTTTTATAGCGTGCATCAGCCATATCGCACACTCCTGGCGAATACGAAATAAGCATCGTTGCCTGCTCGCTGTCAGGGTGCCTCTGTAGACATAGAGGCGCTCGCACCAGTTTATAGTTCTTCCGACAAGGCCATTAGCGCATGTATCGCTGCACCATTATAATGTTTGTTGCAGAGGGCAGTCTTGTCTGTATTTCAATTGACACACAGTTTGTTATTTCCCTGTTGCTTGAACAGTTGATTGGAACTTGGATTTAAAAATTCTAAATGCTCAACAGTAAATTCAACATGAAAACATAAGTAGTACTAGCTTATTAATGTGTACAGTTTAAGGTTTTCCACCCAGCTTTCTGTAAAAAATTCATATTGACCTCAGAATTTTTGTTCTAAAATGTTGGGAAACTAGCAAGAGAATAAATTCTGTTGCCTTATGTTAAGTGCAAATTGAGAAAAAAGAAAAAAGCTGCTGCCATTACATGTACATGTGATAAAAAGCAGTGAACAGTAAATATACACAAAGGCAATTTTAGAAATTACAACAATATTTGACAACGTTATGATCTTATCCATCGGTTTTACCAGTTCTAATTAGCTTAATATGCTACAGAAAATATCCTAGAAATGGTAAAACGTGTCTAGACTCAGACTCAGACTCAGATTTACATCAAGCGCAAAGTCCTCAGTCATTCAGGCCTTGTACTTTGATATGTAAATGATTCTCATAAATGACCTTGAACTTTTAGGGACAATGTTTCAATAACACAGCTGCACGACCTTGAATAAAATGAAATGAATAAATGAATATATGCCATCTGTCTGTTATGGCATACTCATGCATTTATCATAGATTGGGAGGGGGAGGGGGGAGACAATGAAGTCATTTGTGACAGTTGTCAGCAAGAAAGTCCTTTATACTGTAATTCAGTTTGTCTTCATGGTAGCAAATTTCACAGTCTGAAGACATGTTCACAGTAGTGGAAGAGGGAGAGGAGCAAGAGACAAATAACTTGATTACAGTAACGATAAGCTCATGGTACAGAATTCACCATGAAAACTGTGAACATACATGTATTATGATACATGTTAAAGTACGGTGAAAAAAATCAGGAATTACAGTAGTGCCACATTGTGCTGTGTTCTCCAAAATGAATGACAGGTCTCTTTGTGACTCAGAGAACACCAATATGATACCCTCTGCATAAGAATGCAGTGTTACTGTTAGCATATTTTTGCCAGGAATGTACACAAAAAAAGTACTGTATATGTGAAACAGGTCTAGAATGTCTAATGTCCTTGCTTGAGGCAGAGGTGGGTGACCCAGTTTTCCTGTTATGACTGTCCTTTTCTATATTTTCTTTTTCATCATTAAACCTTAACCGAGTTATGTTCATATGAATGTTTAGTCTTGATTTTTACCTCACATCTTACTAGGAAGTGAAAGCAATAGGTAAGAAAATTTGTCTTTTTGTGTATACTAATATTCATTTTTCACTGCGCGATGGTCATGTAAAGATGGCGGTAACGGTAATATGAGCTCATTTTAGGCTTTGAGGCAATTGGCGTGCTGTTGAACAGGTCAGAACTGTTTTCAGTTGTTACATAACTTTTGCTAGCTTAACTAATGGGACCTTTTGTTGTGTAGTGCCTTCTTGACCCTTGACCTCCCAGTTCCCAGCATACCTGAGCCTGGTGAAGGTGAAGGTACTACAGCAGCACACGGAACTTAAAGCATACTTCAAACAAAGTGTACTGTAGTTTGTCTTCACTGTAGCAAAATTTCACCATCTGAGAAAATGGACACGTTCAATTTCAAGGAACTTCACAGTGGTGGCAAGTGTAGGGGGCGGGGCAAAAAAAATGATTTTTGAAGATGATAATGATAATTTACCAAAGTAACCATGAAAACAGTGAACTGTTCAACATAAGAGTAACATGAAAAAAATAAGGAATAACGGCATTGTTTTTTTTTATACCAACTACAAGTACTAGGGCAATGTTGCTTTGAGTCTAGAACTCCAGCCTAGCATAGCAGGTGACGCCTCACTTATGGACCAGTGCATTGTGTTCTTTAACATGCAAAGGTTTGACACCTGCCCCCCACCCCCTCTCTCTGTGTCTAAAAAACAGTTCAATCATCTTTACTAGGTGTTATAGGAATAATTAACTCTCACAGGAGGGGTAATGGTATAAAATTGTTTGGTCAAAGGAGGTAATTTACAGGCAATTCAGGGACTTGTATGCGACTAATTACTTGTAGCAGGATGTACATTATATATACAGGATGCTTGTCTGCCTGGCTCACTGCAATCTTATTATATTATAATTGTAACCAGTTCTTACTGTACCATATACATGTTGTATAGAGACTGACTTACATATGCATGTACAGGTACACATGATGTATTGCATGCACACATGAATGCATTCTTAACAGCTTTTTAAGATTCATTATTCTAACTTCGTATAGTACAGTGGTATCACTTGGAAGTACCACAAGATGTTGACACCCTGTATTTCTAATCTTTATTTCACCCTCTTGCTCTACTGTCTTTTGCAAAGCTCTGAGACACAAGAAACAGAACTACTCTGGCCTGAGATATAGTAATTGTTTATCTTTTTCAAGACCTTTTCAACATCGGATTCTGAGAAAAACAGACTTTGACACTTATTGATGACTCCCTTAGTTTGTTTACATCCCCAGCTTGTATCTGTGCATGTGTACATTATAATTCCACCATTTCTTGGAAAACTGGTTTACCTGTACCCACTGGTGCTTGTTATCGCTACTAGAACAAAATATGACTGTACAAGGTTAATTTCAAAACCAATCAATCATTAAATGTATGAATTTGAGATAGATATACCCACAGATGGACTGAAATTATAGATATTCCATCTTCAATGTTGTTTTTATGACAGAATCTGGTATTAAGATTCAAAGTGGATTTTTCTTGTAAGAAATTGATTGTATGGAACATTTTTTAAAAAGAAATTAAAATGAAAGGAATATAGATGTTTTCATGGCAAATGATATACCCTAGTATTGGTACAATATGATTGTAGATAATATATGTATTGTTCATTTCAAGAAAATATTAGTTTCTTTTATATTCTTGAATGTGAATTCTTTCCAAAATTTCTCCATTCTGAAATAATTATTCCAACTTACGTGGGCCTTTATGCACAAGTATATCCTATTGACCTTCCAATATGAAGCTCATGTTGAACTTAAGACTTAAAAATCAGCCGCCGCCAATTGGTAAGGTAGACCCTTTCTATCCCCATTCTTTTGTAGTTCAAAAGATTTCGCCAGTTGTTACCATACAAAAGGTTAAGATTATGGCACTGTTCATAGCATTTTGACCCTGTGCATTATGGAATACTTGCAGCTTTTGTGCTCTCTTGTAAGGATGAAGGCTTTTCCGAGAATGTACATTAAATTATTTTCTGGGAAAATGAGGTTTACCTGAATATTAAATGTACATGTCATGTAATGGTTATAGTATTCCAAACTTGATTTATTTCTGAGACATTTTTTGGAATAGTTGAAATGATTAAAATTTCATGATATTATATAACTTACAAGTGATTTGTTACATTTTGTTTATTTGTGTGACAGCAACTACTTCTTTTACCACAGGTCCTAAGACTGCTAAAGCGAAAGCTATACGGTCTCAAAATTCATTTTTGGGAATAAGTGCACTGGTGCATTGGGTGCACAAAAAATATTTTAGGTGAACCATATAAGATAAAGTAAGTAGAATGTCTCATAGTTATGTTTCATTTCAAGTGCTACAACAATCATGATTGTATTGTTTTATTGACACTTAGAATATTAAAATGTTAAAAATATGCTGTAGCTACTGTATATTTAATGTCTTTACATACGAAAATATTTGGGTGCATTGGTGCACCCACAAAAGTGCATAGCTCCAAATTTGAGTGCACTAAGGTGCTCGAAATACTGGGTGCATGCACCCAGTATTTGGAGCCCAGGTTATAGCATGAATGTCACCGTCAGGATTTGTTCGTTGCAGTTGAAATGCCTCAGGGCCGATGTTGTCACCGGGTAACACAGGCCCTCCGGGATGTTATTGTGAACAAGTCGTTAATGATTCGCTACTTCAGTGTTTATTTTGTCCCTACAAGTTCACTGATCCCCTGCGGGTTATTATCCAGCTTCAGCCTGCTAATAATGTAGCTGTTTGATACAACATTTATTTTGTTACAGGGTTAGGCAGCAGCTGGAAAAGTAACTTAAAGGATTTGAACTTCAAGTTTATGGAAATGTCCTTTTATTTGGCTGAAAAATCTTTTCTTTAATCAAAACACATTCTGCTGAAATTAGTCTCTACTAAACAAAACATCAACAATCATATGCAATAATTGTTATTTTATACCCGAAATGCATTGAGTTTTAAGAACAGCTTTAAGCAAGAAAGCAAATAGTATTTCATGATAACTTTTAATGTTTTGCTTGAAAACTCTCTGACTGCTGTGAAATCAAGAGTGTCCTGGAGTAATATTGTGCCAACTTAGCATGTCTAGACAGCCTTTCGGTACATTGGCTCTAGTTTGTATATGTTTCATCCTCCAAAGTGTATAATAATAATGTGCTGAGTATTGGTTGGTTGGTTGGTTGGTTGGTTGGTTGGTTGGTTGGTTGGTTGGTTGGTTGGTTGGTTGGTTGGTTGGTTGGTTGGTTGGAAAATGATCTCAATCCAGTTTTATCTCACTGAAAAGCTAATCTCCCACTGGTTGTGACAGAGAAGACAGTTGCCATGTACAGTATTTATAGGTTCATTGTATGAGGGAAATTCTTGGACCACAGCTTAACATCCCGTCCAAAGGACTACGACCAATTCTGATATAGTAGCGTGCATGTTGGCTGGGCAACAAAGGTGGGGATTCGAACTTCCAACCTCTTGGTCCAGAGGCAGGGTCACTAACCACTGTACTATGCACGCTACTATCACTACCGAATTTATGGATAGATGGATAGATGGATTTATGGAAGGGTGGATAAATGGATTTATGGAAGGGTGGATAAATGGATTTATGGATGGATGGATGTTTTCTAATGGAGTGATTGTGTATTTAGCTCTGTCCAACAATGTGTCAAAACCTGCCACATATAGCTTTGCTACAGAAAACATTTGCATCGTTTGATCAATCTCTAGCATGCATCTTGTACCAGGGTTCATATCCTTGAGCAAAGTCTTATCCCAACGGTTTGGTGATAAAGACGTTTTAAGAACAGGATCTATCTTAAACTTGAACTTGCTAAAAATAAGACTGTTGGGCGTCCGAAACTTGCCAAACAGTCGTGCCCTGGTGACTTGTGTGCTGTATTTAGTGCTGGTGGTTCTGTATTTAGTGCTGAAGGATGTGGTATATGTGTTTTATGGGTTAACATCTCTTGGAGGGACTAATTAAACCTCAAACACACCCCGGGTATGAAGGAAGTAGAAATCCGGAAGCTGTTTTCTGTAAATATAGAAAGACAGAAATAGCCCTCAAATTAAGCCACATAAATTGAATCACATTGTATGAAGTGCTCACTTCATTTTTGCCCCCCTCCCCCCCAAAGATATGCAGATTAAAACTTATCCACATGTATTCCTGTTTTATGTTTCTGTTGTTTTGTACTGTTATGTTGATCCAATAGAATGTTATCTCCGAGCAGATGTTGAGGTTAGAAAGTTGGTTTGTAACTGGCCAGCTTGGGATATAAATGGACTGTCAAAGAGGCTGGCTGGTCTGAAAATTCTTTGGTTTTCTAGTCAAACATCTGCTTGGAGAACAGTTGGTGAAGGTTAGACCGTTTCCAAAATCATATCCAGTTGCTTGAGTAACTGCTTTTTGGTGCATCTGCTTGGAGATTCTGTAGAATTGAGGACAGTGCATAGAGATGGTCCATTTAGACATACATGTGGTTATCAGTGACAAGGGAAAATTTATCATTATGACCCAGGCACAGTTTAAGCCAGGACACCTGTTTTTTCTCAAAAGGGGAAAGGTTAGAGCAGGAATGGCATTGACTCTTGTTATGGCATTGACTCTAAAGGTCTTGTCATGAGGTTGCCCTCTAGCCTGGTAGACAGCCATGTACAGCTTAGGTCTGCCTCCCAGTATCGTCAAAATGGCACATTGTGAAGGCTACAAAGGCTGGGTACCAGGCTAGGAGGAAGGAAGGTTGATAAGAAATATGCAGTAGGTGGATATACTGTAGCTTCATCACAAAAAATATTGCAAATCAAATACACAATTAGGACTGGTAGACTACTGGGTCAGTGAACACAACATTCCCCTGTTTTGAAAAGTGTGGCTTTGGGACTTTGCACTTGCCTCAGGTCAAATTTGGACATTATGTTTGGAAGAGACCACTTTAACAGCCTATGGGGGTGGGAGGTGGAGGAATTCGTGGAAGATTTATTTAGCGATAAGAAACAACCCGAGAAAGGATTTTCCTTTCTGGCTTTGTGGAAGACTGTTTTGTGAAACTGAAAACAAGCACAAGTCACAAAAGAGCAGAAAGTGATTTCCCTTTGTACTCTGAAGTCAAAGTGTTTGGGGGTATACTTTGCTGAAAGGAGAGTATGTGTGTACAAAATACCCAGGGTACTGTAGACTCATTTGTTTTTCACAGGGACATTATTTTGTTGTAGAAATGAAGGAAAGGAGTCTTTCACAGTGTTTTATGTTCGCAGTTGAATTAATTCTGTAGTACAGTTGGTAAGTTGGTAATATGTCACACTGTCACAACTTTTGAGATGGAGCGATCACTGGGAAAACACCCTGAAGATTTCAAGATTTACAGTAATACTGTGTGAAGCAACATTAAATATTAAAACATTTGCTGGTTGGGATACTGAAACTTTTCCATTGTTGCAACTGTTGACAGATTATCATATTAGCAAAGAAATATATAAATACATCAACATACATAAATATATGAATAAATATATGAATATATAAATATGTAAATAAATTATATTATTTGTCTCACAACTTCACATTTTAAACAGTTTTTTGTAGCAGTTTATTTTTCTGTTGTCAGAAGAAAACAGTTAGTGTAGCTGTGTGTCACTGGTCCATTTGAAACAATGCCAACAACTGACAGTTGACGGAATTCCTGAGCATTACACTCTGTGCATGTATTCACATTTGATTTGAAGTCCGGGTTATTCCCAGGTCATTGACCCTTACTGTTGCATATACACAGGTAACATTTAGCAACCGGCAGGTCATTGACACGGGCACATGCAAATGTCTAAGTAACCTTAAATGTATACGCCTTCTCAGAGAGCAGATACAGTGTATACAGTTTCCCACATGATTAATGAGATTCAATGTTTGATATTTAATCTGATGAAATTTCAACACACAATGACTGTGAACTGCAAGACAGTTCCAAGTTATGTAACACAGACTTTGTATCTGGGTATTATATCAAGCCTTTGCGTCAGAGGCCACTATCAAAACAAAAGTTCTGTGTTATGGTTGTAGATTAAGTATGTCACTTTCAGTTGGTGATACAAATGATAAAGTGTCATGTTATACAACAGTACTGGTGTATGTTACATTGTTTCTTGCGTCAAGGCAGTTATACCAGTATCTCATTTCAATGATATTAGAATGGAAAATTTGTGGTTATGTAACAGCTAGTGTAATATACATGTACCTCCTATTAAATGTATACATCATGTGAATTAAAAAATATTGGTTATATGGCCTCCAATTTGAATGATGCAACAAAAAGTTTACAATTAACATATACATGTATAACAAGGTCTTTTAGGGTCTTTCAGTTGAGTTTAACTCGCTTATAAACAACAGTGTCCAAAACTGTTTACAATGTGTTTCTAGAAAATCTGATTTGTTTTCCAGTCAATCTTTGTATTCTTATATATAACTTATTCAAGTAGATTGCAAAAGCATGCTATATATCAATCATTTCAATGGACATCTTAAACTGGACTGTGCAAGTCTTTTGGTTAATTAGATCTTCCAAATTCTGTTTACATTCTTCATTTGACAATTGTAAGAAAATTTGAAGCCTTTCCAACTGCATGTACATGTACTTAGACTCAAGTTTATAGAATGTAACAGAATGTAAAGCATCACACAGCTGACAAACCTACATGTATGACATGTAAATTTACTGTGGAATTCACTGATGACAACTCCCCCCACCCCAAACACACATTATCCAGTTATTTAATGTTGACAAGTTGGTGATTTGTCTCTTTTCATGCTTCATTTATTAAGTGCCATCCACACTGGCACTCTGTGATGTATGGGAGTTCCCTCCATCACTCAACACGGTTGCCTAGGCAACAGGGCTAATTGTCGGAAGGAATCCGCGGCCCGCTGTGGAAACTTTGAGGACAGGGGACGCTCTGACGTCATTGGGTGGTCTGTCTGATGGGCCTGCCCCTTGTTCCTATTGTTGCGCAAAGGTCGAAGGCTGATGCATGGATGAATAAACGGCCGGGGTGTCTTTTCTCTTCTTATACTTGAGAGAGGAGCCTGTGTGCACACACGATGCATTAAACATGCCCGCTCAAGTGAGTAAACGACAGCGAATGTGTTTGATTGGTATTGATCTTGTTGGAAGCCTTTTGGCAGTCGGCATCACGATTGACATATCATGCATTGATGCAAAAGAGAACATTAATGTACATGACATGTATATATCCAAGTTTTAGGAAATAGATGATGTAATTGTTACTGCTCAGGTCAATTTTTTGTCGGTCCAAGACTAATAAATAGCCAACTTCTCTGTCCTCACTTCCTTATTTATTTCTTTAAAAAGTCATATTCTCTTTAGCAAATTAAATATTAGTAACAGTAATAATACAGTATTCTAAGTTCACAAGCAAATATACATAACTGAGACCTGATAGGTCTGAAAAACAAGCATGCTTCAAAGCCTATAATGTAAAACAATACAATGAAAGACACTTTCCAAAACCTCCCGTTAATTCAAACCTTGGGGTGTTTGGAAAACGTTATATGTCAAGTGCCGCGGTGCCTGAACTGTGTACCAGAAAGGTCTGTGGCAAGTAGGTCAAACAGACAGTAGGTTTGGCACTGCAGACTGGGATATACTGTTTGGTACCCAGGACACCAGGCTACAACTTTAACGACTCTTAGCAGGGGCCATTTGGGCTGGTGCAGGATAGGAGAAACATTTTACATTCATGGGGAGGGTGGACTACATGTAGCTACATTTTGTATGTGCAATAGATTAAAATGTTTGAAACAGGGATGGAAACACTTTCTTTAAAATGCATTCATAATACCTGGTATTTTTCAATGCCAAGTTGCAAGTTGCTTAAAAAAGTATATTTTTCTGAAATCTCAAAAATTCTGTACTGTCTGCAATGCCTTTATTTATCCAATGATTTATCCATGTATTTGGAATTGTTTAATCTTTTACCTAGATAACTGTCTAACCTTCACTGACCTTCTCAGAGTACAAATGATACGCAGGTGCCTGGGTATTTTGAGCCTAGTTTAACCATCTCACTGCTGCCTTATAATAACCAATACCAGTTTCTATGATATAAAGAAGAATGAATGAAATAAGATGGTACAAAAATTGTGTAGTAATCAGTGAAAAAAAAGGAAAAATTGGAGAACTCCCCCATTAATATGTAAATGGTATATCCCATTTGTTAGTTATAAACATTCTACAATGTACATATAAACTCTGTCTTAGCCTGTAGGTGAAAAGACAAAACAGACGTTTGAGAATTAAACGGTTACATTTCGTTTATGATTCAAAGTTTGCCACCTGACCTATTGATGCATCCGTTTTTCCCAGAAGCAATGAAGCAGTTTACTCTGAAAGATTTCCAGTCGTTCGTTATAGAGCCATAAAAAGGACTGTGACTTTGGGCAGAGTTTGCGGGGCTTTGGGTGCAGACTTTAAGTTACTCCCTCTTGGCTACCGAAAGACGACGTTTTCATTCGCGAGCGCCGTTCTGTGGAGTTACCGTAGAGGTCAACACGTAGACACACATGCAGCGTAGCTTTAGGGATAAAATGTGAGGAAAGTTATCCCCAAGACAGGGCCTAAGTGCTTAATGAACAACAATCAAGTCATGATAGGTGAAAGGTCACACCGACTGGGCTGGTTCTTAAGTCATGTGAGGACACTTAGCCATCAAGGTTGGGGAGTTTTCTGATCTCTGGTGCATTCAAACGCTTTCATGATAATGATAAAATATTTGAAATGTTCACATGGGGAAGATGCAGTAGAATATCAATATAGCAATTTCCTCATTTCAATTGCTGTTATATCATAATGATTCATATGTCCTGCACTTTGGAAAGCTAAAATCTAAATGAAAAAAAATTATAAATCACATATTTCAATATTCATATTACATAATTACAAAAAATAGTTTTGTATCAGTTCTGTTTACAATTACATACATAAAGATATACACTATTTGCATCAATTTGCATTTGTTATGATATGAAAAAATGATGATTATGAATGATCCTCTAGTTGTTCATTTTTCTAGATATATTGATATATAATAATAAAGGTTTAATGCACTGCCCCGAGTTGTATATGGTGTCATAACTGCATGAGCAGCTGCCATAACCACCGAATGAACCACCGTGTGAGCGAAGCGAACGAGGTGGTTTATGAGGTGGTTATGGCAGCTGCCCATGCAGTTATGACACCATATACAACGAGGAAAAGGCAGTGCATTAAAATTATTATCATATAGCCTATCCAAACTGTCAATCAACACAATTCCTGTTTGAAATACAACAGCTTTAATATATATACATACATAAGAATACATTCGAATATATTATACGCTTTAAAACAAATATGGATACTTTCATTTAATGCAAATTGTAGTTTAAATGAAGCAAAACAAAAAAGTTTATTGGACAGAAAAATGCTACAAAGGTTTACAGAAAGAGTCGCATGCCCCTATACCCTATAACATAATGGTATCAGCCATAACACGACATGTGCTGTTATTCCGCCATAACACCACATGTGCTGTTATCGGGAAATAACAGCACGGGTATCCGGGCCTCTGATTGGTCCACGCCGTCCGGCTATATGATAATAAGAATTATATATTTCATCATTTTAGAGGTTTCCAGAGTCTCTTCTCCCAGAAGCTTCTAGAAGCCTGGCACATATCAAGAAAACGAAAATTCTAAAATTTGTTGCAAAGCACTTGGGCAGTTTACTTAGTACGTTACAGTCTCTTCAATGTCGCCAGAGTCAACCATGCATTATGCACATACCAGCTGTTGGCTGTATGCACCAGCGCTAGCAATTATTCAACAGGTTCTTTCTGGAATCTTCCATTCCCCAAATTTCGGTGTTTAGTTTAAATTTCAGTGTATATTCACAGTGACTTCTGTCTTTCTGTCTATAAAAAATAATTGACAGTTTTATGTCAAATGACTGAGTAGATCATTCTAAAGACGATGTTTGTAGATAAGTGCAGGTGATATTTTTCACTGTTTACAACTATATATAAGGCCAAATTTCTTGTTGATGTTTATTGTTAGTGTAATATGACATCGTGGCTTTAATACTGTACCGGTGTACCCACAGTCCAAAATCAGCTTTAACTTTGGGTGCAGAAAAGACTTGCAGAATATAAATAAGGCCTAAATAGCAAAGATATGTTCACGTTTAGTATTTTGTTTGCAGTTAAACGTAATAAGCAGATGTCCAGGACCTTGATATTATTATAACAGTGCAAGGAGGCAGAAAGTTTACATGTATGCTTATGTAAAGGCCTCCATTATACTTATAGGCAGCTTGTGTAAGCTCTCCATAAAGTGATGTAATAACCCAAATTGAATCTTCAATGATCAAAGACTACTTGCTGTCACACTTCCTTGATTTGATTCCTTATGAAACCTGAGCCCCTTGGGGCCAGTTACTGTAATTTTGTTGTCCACTGGGGTGTAAATGTCACCTTAGTTGGTTGCCTAGATAATTCCTTGCAAACAAACAAACAAGTCGAGATTGATCAACAAGAAGTGAAATTAGGTGCCCATTTTGCTTGTGGGGTTACTAGTAATTTTGATTCATAATGTGTGTCACCTAACGTATGGTGCCATTTAGGACCTGCTAGTAATATGATGCCCTACTTTGCAGATTTGTGATATAGCAAAAGAATAATTCAGCTCAGGCTTGCTTGTACATGTGTGTAGAAGAACATAAAGGAATGGGAATAAGTAATGAGATGTAAGATTCAGGCTTTATAAGGAGGAGGAGGTTGTTATTTCTCCATAAATAAGAATTTTAGGAAGTAAGAAATGCGTAAGTAGTTGCTTCACTGTATATACGTTAAAGTACCTACAAATGTACTAGTCACCACAACGTTGTGCGTGCATAGAAAAGTACTCTGGCAATCTCAAGTACCGTCTAAACAATCCCAGAATGCACTACGACTTTGGCTGAACACAATGTGCCTGACAAGGTCTGTCCAAAGTTAGGTTTCAAAATATAGTTTCCGGAATTCCTAGGACTCAGAGTAGGAAATAAGAAAAAAGTGTTTTCTCAATGTGTTCTTTGATTCTTTACAGCAATTCGCTAATTTATGCAAATCTGCTCGTTTTGTATTCATTGATAAATTTATTTGGAAAATAACCCCCCTACCAACTTTAGTGCAATTCATGTTTTTCCGATGCATTAAAGCATTAATACACATTTACAGGATACAGGAGACATTACTACTGGCTTGGCTACAGGGTTAGCTCCAGGGGTATTTCATCCCCCCCTGGAATTTTCTGTGCAAGGGTTTACTCCCTAGGGCTTCTGTGCAGGGTGTCTTCCCTGGGTTTTTCAGTTATTTTTTGTTTTTGCATTACGCAGTCCCAAATATTCCTATACAAATTGCAGGTTAAAGGTTAGTATTCCGTACCCTGCCTGGGATCAGAGTAAAGTAATTTGTCTGGAGATTTTGTTTCCATCAGTATACAGTGTCTAATCAAGGAGGTTTAAGACAGTCTTAAACAAGCTTGGTGTAATAGGTTGTTTTTACTTAAGTACGGAGGCCAATGCCTCTTACTAAGGAATGAGCTAAGATAAACCCCAGAACACTTGCTCGTTCCTCAAGGTTTCCAAGAAAGCTTTGAGGCTTTAAGAATGTACACCCGAATGTTGTTTTACTAGCCATTGACCCTTACAGTAAGAGTCAGACTCAATAGTCAAAGCTCCTGTTGCCGTTTACACTGAGACAATATCTTGCGAAAGAATGTAGCCTTGGGGTATTAGTTAGGTATATACCTGGTATAGGTATATATGGTATCCCAATGTACAAGAACATGCAACAAAAATATTTGTCACAATTCTTATTTTACTTGAAATATTTTTAACCAAACTTGAAGGATGCTTTCTTGGTTTAATTGGTACCTGTATGTCAGAGTTTCTGAAGACAGTTTAGTTTTTTTCACATTTGCATACTTGAAATGTGCAATCCAGGACTTACTACAAGCTCTAACTGCAAAACGACACCTTCTTGCTTGTAATGCTAACCACAGTGCCATGTGTAATGAATATAGAGTGAGTGATAATGTGACAGTTAAAGTGTGGACACACGTACGGCCTGCTACCCCCTGTCTTAACTGTTGTCTGCCAATGTTGCAGATTTCCGAGAACTCGCCCTCATGTAAGGTCATACAGCATTAACCTCAGCACCAAGGTCAGGAACATGCAGGCCTCTCAACGCTTAAAGGCATCCACTGTAATTTCAGGGCAGCAAAACAAGAAAAATATTCTGAATGAGGAAATCTGTCTGATGCTGTTATGATGTCTGATTATGACATAACTGCCATTTCTTAGCACATTTTGGTCATCATTTTATTCTTGAAGCATGTTAAATAGCCCAGAAACATGCTATGTAAGGAGTCACTTTTGGTACCACCAATAAATAGCTTGAACCAGCCAACAATATGAAATATGGAACCACTTTCCATCAGCAACATTGCAAATTTTTTAGCTTACTCTAGTGTATTGATATCAGTATGCTATTGGAGAGGTTTGATTCAACTTATAATTAATATTGCATTAAAAAATGAACAGAAAATTGGCTTTAAAAGCCAGTTTTATTGCGATGAAGTTGCTTCGGGTGCCTTCAAGAACTGAAAATGAACTGTTTGTTTTGATAAGGATTGCTACATTCTTGTCAGAACAAGTGCATGGTATTACTTGGGATATAAGATTAGCTCCATGGATTTGTGTGAAGCTGAAGTTGTTTTTGCAGAAATTACAACAGGACTTTGGGCAAAGAACATGGAAATCTGTCAAGATTCTCTCTTCCTGTTTCCGTCATATTTTCCTACTTAGGGCCCAGTAGCGGATCATGGGGAGCAGACGAAAGCTAAAAAGGCTGACACTCAGGCTAACTATTTACAGGATATGAAAAAATTAGTCTTAATATCATGAATTATAGATTAGCCCAAAAGTATAGAATTATTACAAATTTTGGCAGTGCCTAGTGAATGTTTGCAGTTCACAGGCCTTGTTGTCATTCATGAACTCTAATTCACTTTAAGTGCATGTACCGGTATATTATTTAGTGTCATAGTTTTTCATTTTGAATAACAAAACTGTTCAAGTCATGATGATTAAGATAGAAGTCATCAGATCAAGCTTGAAATTTTATTTGCAGGAATATTAATCAAATTGCAGGTATAATTTCTTGCAGTATTCCAGGTGACAGAAAATGGAGCTAATCGATATACATCCGTTTAACCCTGTAATTATGGTGGAAATTGTTATTTTCCCAGTTACATAATGTCTGATGATATAAACATTTGGTACTCACTGAGTACGTGTCATCAACAGACACTGTTGTGAATATTCCTATAGTTCCTGGAAACCAGGAAATGCATATTAAAAGCTTGCAGCAACTTGGATTTTTGTCATAATTCCTTTGCCTCTATGAAGTGATGTTGAATACATGTCATTGTATATATTTTGATATCTAATTGATTTCATAACTGAACTGAATTGCTGCATGTGGGATGTTGTAAGTGCTTCATTTTGTTGTTGAGAAGCAATTTCCTTGTTGTGTTCATGGATGACGCACATTTGACATGAGGACAAAGAGTGGTGTGGGAGGGGGTAGTTAAGGTACATGTAGAGAGAAAAAAACAACTTTTGAATCGGATTCCATATTTGGCAAAAATTTGGGATAGAAAAGGAGAAAGTGGACTGATTGTTGAGAAAGGACAAGATAGAATAAGAGCTGTTTACCTGGTTACATCAATTATAAACCTCTTGAGTCTTCCCTTTTAAAATAGCCAATTGGCACAGCCTGTGCCTGTACAGCCTGTGCCAAATGGCTATTTTAGAAGGGAAGAGGTTTATAATTTCAGCATTTGTGTTGATGGTTTAGGCAGCACGAAGAAAGTAAACTTTATATTTTATTAGCATGACATTGTTTTTTTCAACTATAACATTATGCAAAAGATTGGGGAAATATGAATATTAATCCTTAACAGAGCCAAGTGTCTAAGAATCAAAATATCATCCAGTGTAATGTCTCCTAAATTCCTTTATCCATTCTAAAATAACAATACTAAAACTGAATACTTCCCCCTGGGCCCCTTTTGAATGTCAATGTCATCTTAAAGACAGGAGATCGTAAAGAATTCCCTTTGAAAATACGTGCTGTATATATGCATGCCGAGTATCCGGGAGCATTAAGTCCTAGACAGGCTTTGCCCAGAAGGCCATTACATGTTACCTTCCAAGTACAAGGTCACCAAAACGTGTCTGAGCCTTCTTGTTTGATGAATTGTTGACAGCAACCTTAAATTGTTTTGTGTATTGAAAATGTATTTGCTGTACAATATATTTGTTTGAACCTAGCATCACACGACTGGAGCTTTCTTCTTTTAGGATTTCTTGGTTTAAGATCTTTTAGTTCAAGTCAACAGAAAACGACAAATAATAAGTAGAGGCAATAGAGGACTTTGAAGATGAATTTGAGTGCTTTTTTTAGCAAGAGTCTCAGAATAGAATACATGTTTTAACTGTCTCCCTGCTGCCTAACCCCTTAACCGGTATAAATTTGGTGCCAAAGGCAACCTTAGCAGTATGACGGTTAAATGTCATAGAAAGGTGGAACATGTTTTTACTGGTCCTGCTCTAATATGTACCAAAGAGCACTTAAGCTTTGTAATTTGTAGCCATCTAGGTGAACCAAGTACAGACAAGTGTCCCGTACTGAATACTTAATTTGCTGCGACTAGTTCAGGTCAATATCGTACTTGACGTCATAAACGCGATGAAAAATTAATGGCGTTACTATTTGCATCTGACCTTTACGCAGTGATAGTCTGAGGTTTGCAACACGTACTAATATTACACGATTATATGAAGTCATGATCATATCAACATGTTATATGACGTTTCAAACGTGATGAAAAATTAATGGCAGGACTATTTGTGTCTGACCTTTTGCTGGCATTAGATTTTTTTTTAGTTTGTGGTTTGCATTAATATTCATTTCACAAGTATGAGGTCAGCATGCTACATGTACATGATGTCATCTTCATGTTAAAAAATTAATTAGTAGTATGGTGTTACTATGTAGATGTATAATATTATTGAAATTTGCTGTATGGGTAGTTAATGAGCAACAGGTTCAATAGTTATAACTAAAACAGTTTTAATATTGATGCTACGTTTTGTATACAGTATGCACTTTCTCTGATTATACATGTATAGTGTGCACCTGTGTTTCATTCACTCATTTTCTATTTATAATGTTTTTGTAATTATATTTTTGTAACATTATTACCTTTACCAAGAAGGTTATGTTTTTGGTGCTGTTTGTGTTATGAGTGGATGTTGTGTTACTTGGTCTGTCGGTCGGTATCAGCAAAACAAAGGACAATTTTCCTGGTGGGCCTCCTATCGTCTTTCTATTGTACTGCAGCAGAACTGCCCTTATGCCCTGAACAATTTTCTATAATCAAATTGTTTTGTCAAGTAGCTCATTAGGACACTAACAACAGGTGGTGTTGGTTTGGACCCTCTGGCTGCTTTCCTTGGAACTGCAGGGATATCTTTGTTTTGGAAGCACGCGAGAATTTGATGATAGTAGGGATGAATAATTTTGGACTTCATGTATGAAAATACCAAGTAAAGCTCAGAACACATAGAACTTCCTTGTGCACAGATGTTACAGAACCTTGAAACCAAACAGGAAGTGTCCAGACTGAGTGCCATTGTCATGGGTACATACCTGAGTGTGTTTTGCAGTAAACACTCTTCTTTTGTTACCTTCAAGTAAACAAAAGAGCCTCAAAGTTCAGCCATGCCTCTACTGTGTCTGTAATGTTAGTAATCTCACAGCAGATGTATTTGCCAGCTTTGTATTATGGGCAGATCTTGAATTTTATTCTGTTCTGCCTCCATGAAGAGTCAATTGTACTATTATAATAAAGTCATTCAAAATGAGGCCTGGATTAAAGTTGTATAGAAGATCACAGAGCCTGGTATAGACCTATAGCTAATGACTGACCAGAACTATAATTTAATCCAAAATACGTAATAATTCAATATCTCTGTCTTCTGAAGGTCGAGCCACGGCCATTAGGCTTAACTCTAGAGGTGTTAGGGCTGATGAGATTGGCCCCACTAAGACATGGCATTTCGTTAAGCCCTCTCCAATACATTATTTATGCAAATTTCCTCACCCTCATTCTTTGATGATGGTTATGTTTGAAAATGACCTAGATGACTAAAATGATTTTTATATGTTTTTGCATTGGCTTATTGAATCGTTAATTGAATCTTATTGCATTTCATTACAATTA
The DNA here is from genome assembly GCF_001625305.1 of Branchiostoma belcheri. NCBI lineage: Eukaryota > Metazoa > Chordata > Leptocardii > Amphioxiformes > Branchiostomatidae > Branchiostoma > Branchiostoma belcheri. Next base: position 2,833,278 of record NW_017803932.1, on the reverse strand, counting down.
ATACTTGTATTATAGATTCATCAGTTGTTGCCTTTCCTGAAGAAGATATTTGTACCACTCATCAATGATGATTTTCAATTCAGTTATAGGATTAAAAGGTTATGAATGAATTTCATGTTTTTGTATGGCTCAAATTTAAAACAATATTGTTTTAACAAAAATTCCTTCTTTCCTCTTTCTTCACAGGTCGCTATCAAAATTATAGACAAGACACATCTGGATGAAGATAACTTGAAGAAAATTTTTCGTGAGATTGAGATCATGAAGCAAGTCAAGCACCCACACATTATTAGATTATACCAGGTGAGTTGGTAATCTTCACATGGGTACTGCATGATAACTAGGACATCATCAGAGCCTGAAATTGCTCCGAAAGGGAGTTTTCCTCTAAATTTGTACACCCCACCCCACCCTATAGCTACACAACATACATGCACAAAATATTGCCCGTGCATGTTGCAACAATTGAATTGAATGTGGTATGATAGATTATGTAAAAAAATGCAAAAAAAAATCTTTTACCACATATGCCAGTTTTACCACATATGCATGTTGTTATTCAATTCCTAATGTATGAAAATGAGCTCCATTTGTAAATTGTAACCCTTAAGGTTCTAAATACCATGAATGGTATTGATTGTGTACTTTTCAGTAGTAACGGTGCATTGTATCACCACCAAAATTAGCTCAATAGAAATAACTATCTTTGGTTGAACTGGTATGACTGCTAAGATCTGTCAAAAATAACTTTCTGAGGTCTCTTACTAAATGCAAAGATTATGCTCTAATTTGTGGGACAAGAATCCAAATGATTTGCAGTACACTCGATTTCAACTCCTTTCATGTGAATACCTGAATTTTCAAAAGAGTCATAATTGTATTGATGTAAAGCCTTTGAAAGCTGGCCATTCAAGAATGTATTAAATGCAAAATAATCAGTCAAGAGTCAAGCTGTTGTTCATGTAATTAGGACAGATAGAATATGACTGTGCATCCCTTGTATTTTTGATGTAGAGTAGATTAGTAGTCTATTTGTCTGCTTGATGGATTGTTTTGTTCTTTACAGGTTTATGAGACAGAAAGAATGATATATTTGGTAACAGAGTACGCAAGTGGCGGAGAAATATTTGGTGAGTAAAACCTTCATGCAAAGACATTGTTCTCTATTTTAGTTGATTTTTATATAACCATGTATCTGTAGCTTTTCTTGTATCATGACATGTGTAATGGTGTTATTGATGAAGAATTGTGATATATTCTTATATATAGTCATGATAATTTCATAAACAAAAGAATATTAATATGGCTATGGTTCTTGGCCCTTGCAAATTGTAAAGCACTGTAACTATTATTAATATTTGGGAGGTCTATTTCTTCTTCTGTGAATATTTCACAATTTTACAGTACATCGGAAACCCAAAAAATTAATGTCTATTTTTCAGATCACCTGGTGGCCCATGGATGGATGGAAGAAAAGGAAGCCAGAAAAAAGTTTAAACAGATTTTAACTGCTGTTCACTACTGCCACAAGAATAACATTGTACATAGAGACCTGAAGGCAGAGAATCTTCTCTTAGATGCCAACCTAAATATCAAGCTAGCTGGTAAGTTTGGTATCTATATACATGTATACATTTAAGATAATGATAATTTTATCCATATTCATCCTCTTAGGGCTGGCCAGACAGAACAACAGATCTGTACCTATGCCAACTAGACTGGCAAACTGAACACTGATTTCTGGTACCAAAATTTTGATTTCTGGTAGACTGCAAATTTTGACCAAACAGGGAATGTTCCTGTTCCTTCTGATGAAAACAAAAACACACAAAATTTCAAGGAAAAGGAGAATTTTCAAGTATATTGTTTAAGTCTATACACTAGGTATTTCATTTTTGGACTACTCTGCATGGCAACTGAAGTATGTATCACATTGTGGACAATTTTAGAACAACAGTCTACTTCAATCTGTATTATAGATACATGCTTTTTTTTTCTAAATATTATATAACTGCAGAACATTTTCTCTCCTTTTTTATGGTGACCTCTTCAGATTGAAGCCTACTTTGTTTCATTATTATTTTATGACTTGTGTACTTAATAAGGACATCAGATCGTAATCATCATAAAACAAGCAATTTAACAGCTATAAAACAGAGCGCCCGGGCAATTACTAAAATGTTAATGAGTTCATCTCAGATGTATCTGGGAGATGATGGCATAGAAAAATGATCAGATTACATGACACTGTACATGTACAAACTTTCAGAATAAATGCAAAAGGATTAAAGTTAGGGGTGAATACTAGGAAGACTGTTTCCCTGTTAGACTAATGCCATGTAATTTTTATTATCGATGTCTTCTTTCTGGCAACTATTTAAATTGCCTTCTTCAGAAGGTCTATGGAATTACTTGGCTTTAGTGAGGGAGACTGTGAATTTAACAGCATTACTCTTGAAGGCATAGTTCGATGTTCATGATTTTTGGCAGGCAGGTTACCATTGGGGAGACCAATGTCAAGTGCAAAAAGGAGCTTCGTGGGGGGGAAGGGTCCCTACATCACTGCAGTGGACCTTTTGTGTTTGTCGCTTGTTTAAATTTCAATGGATCTGTATTAATCTGAGGCATCTCAACTGGGCTCTTCTCTGTCATAAAATCAGATGTTAACCACACATGCATATGGTGAAGACATACCATTTGTTATTTTATCTGAACAGGCCTCTCTGTTTCTTTGTCTTTTATATATAGAATATTGTGTCATCATTTGGCCATATTTTATTATGCCAAGCATTCTGAAATGTTCTTAGTTTTAGTTGTAGTAGTAGATTCCCCCACGCATGGTCTTTTTTCATCTTCTTTAGTGTCCAAAAGGAAATAGAAAAATGCAATAATCCGGCCATAAGTCATACATACGTTCTGGAAGGTTCTGAGGTGGGGATTAGTTTTGGTATTAGTAGGTCATTGACCCCATATATAACCTTTCTGCTACAGTGTATAAAAGGAATATCGCGATCCGGTATTATAAGACACACTTATGTTGGGTTAAGTTGTTTGTTCGCACGGTAGATTGTTGACCCCCACACATGTAGGAAGCTTAGAGGTTGTTAAAATTGTCTTCCCTTTGATGATTACGGCTCCATTTTTATTCTGGAATAGAAAATGTGATTTGCCTAGCCTCAAGGCAAACTAGCCGTATCCAGCTCTTTATAGATCTACACCTCATGTAATTTTTGTATTCGCTTGTACATGCCTAAGATAGAACTTTGGAATCTGTGTGTCTGTCTGTCTGTGCATGTGTCTGTTTCTGTATATTCATGGTAAACTTAAGATTTAGGCCTTTATGGATTTGTGATGATATTTGGTATGTGGGTAGGTCTTAGGCCTCCTGGTGGCTGACCTTGGTACTTCAGCTTTGTATCTTTTGTCTTGGATATGCTAATTTGCTATGGTTTAAATTTTTTTGGTAGCAGATAGTTTTTTGTGTCTGTGGTGTAGGTTTGTTTTGGAACTGCAGGTGAGTTTCCACTATAATGTTTCACAAAGTGAATAAGTCCAGAACAGAGCAATGGATTTTCATGATTTTTGGTATGAAGATAAATAAGACAGTGATGCAAACCATGCAAATGAGGTTTAATTTACATCATTAATTAGGAATTCTTACTAGTGTTTTGCACAATAGGACTATACTGTATATACGATGTATAGTATTATTACATGAAATGTTTATAACCTGCAACAGTTGGAACAGATCTGAATCCTTGTTCTAAAAAGCAATTCAGCTGACCAAGTATGTAATGTAGGTATGGAACCACACGACATGTTTGTAGATCCGAACAATGCTTACAAATCAACACTTCCGTCTTTCCGGGAATTGAGGTAACACAATCCAGCGTCTTTAGTTTCAAACACACCGCAGGACTTTGTAAATTCTGCTTCTGAAATAGGTAAAAGTGGAGAGACAACGTGTGGCCTTGGGCCCACAGATGATTGTGTTCATCCAATCTCCTCCCCGCAAACCAACTTAGGCTAATGTTTCGCTGCAAAGTGAAATAACCCAAGGGAAGACTCGCACAAGACCTGTGCAAGCACAGGGGAGCCAGGGTGCTGAGTGATCGCAAACAGCACGTGATTCATGGGTAGATGATTACCACCTCAGTCAGACAAACAGCACGTCGTTGGTGCGCAGATTCCCGGCTCAGGTTGATGTCTGGGAGGGTGTTGACACAGGCTCCCCTGTCTGTCTGCGTCCACATTACAGTGTCTACACACACAGACCAGACCTGCCATGGCCCTTGACCTTCCAAATAAACTCGGGAATTGAGACGTCAAGATTTGGATAGGTCGCTGTATTCTGTCTAGAACCACGGTACAGAAGTAAGAACTTCAGCAGTGGAGCATGCCAAGTTGAAGTGTGCAGTGCTTTTACAGTTGGTGTTGGAATTGAAACAATGTCAGCACCAATGCTACCGAGTACCCTAAACCAGCATGAGAACTTAGTTTTAGCATTTGGGAAGTCAGAACACAACTTTGCTAGTGAGCACCTTCAATTTCATTTTAGCCAGGCACGGACACACACACATATCTAAATTAGAAGAAAATGTTTTGCTTAATTAGTGAATACTAGTTCTTCTCAGTTTTTCACTGGAATCCCTTAGATTTGATTCCACCAATATTCAGCCCTTGCAGGGACATGATTAACGTTACATGATACATATACACTATGATACATGTATTGATATAATAATGCCCTCCATTTCTGCAGGCAATTTTACACTGTAAAGATTCTGACAGCCCCTTTCATGCCCTTATGCTTAAATCTTAATGATTATAATAAATATACATAAAATCTAAAAATAAATATAGTACATATTTGAACATTTCCCTTGTATAAACTGACCATGTTGCATTTTGTTGTTCCTCTTGCAGACTTTGGCTTTAGTAATCACTTCACTCCAGGCCATCCGTTAAAAACGTGGTGCGGCAGTCCTCCGTACGCGGCGCCCGAGCTGTTCGAGGGCAAGGAATACATGGGTCCTGAAGTGGACATCTGGGTAGGACTGATAAGCACATAGTGCCGCATGTTACATGTTTATTGTTAACTGATAACTGAATTTTGTATACAATACAGTGTAGGGTAGTACCTAGCTTTGCTAGCACGTACATGAAAGCTATATAAAAAATTATGATATGCAGGTAGAATGTGTGGTCCAAATGTGATTGAAAATGAACACTTGTCACATCATCATGGATTGTCCAAAATGTAGTGATAAATTCACCTGTCTCTCCACCTCTACTTTTGATTACATACATTGTATAGTAGAAAACCTTATGGAAGCCCCTGTACTTTTGTCAATGAAATTGATATTTTTAGGAAAAGTCATTACTTTGTAAGTCATTAAGAGTGAGAGTTGTGAATAAAACTACCAGCAAATTAAATTAGAAAAATTTCCACAAAAAATCAGTTAGGAGAGGCTGCACTTTGCAGAAGTGGTGTGTAATGTTATCCTTAGGTGCTGAAAGGTTTGATGCCACTGTAGTCTGGCATTGGTGCCGTTACTGCCATGATGGTAATTACACACTAATTATGCCACTGATCTCTCTAAAGTCCCAACCCAGCTATATATACAGATCCAGCATCAATCCAGCATCACACACAAGCTTCGCAAGGAAGGCCATCTAATTACAATAAGGCCTAGCAAAAAAAAATGTGTTTCCTGTTTCAGTCCTGAAAAAATTAGTGTCGGTAGGTAGGGATTATCTTTTTTGTTTTAGGCTTCAGTGATATCTATATAGGGGTCCAACTTATACAATGCAGTTTAACAAAGTAAAACTTGCATGAGGACACTTTTATTTTCAATGTCAATGTTAGAAAACAAAAATATTGTTTTGTTACTCAGGTGTCAGATCATGGAGCTAGAAAAGATATATAATATAGGGTTGGCAGATTTTTCTAGGATCGGTCAGGAAACAGGAAACACAACAGTTTTTTTCCTAGGCCTGAACACTAATGCGATGCCTGTTGATTGATTCTTGTTTCTGGCTTACAGAGTCTAGGGGTGGTGTTGTACGTCTTAGTGTGTGGAGCCCTTCCATTTGATGGGAGCACGCTGCAGAATCTCAGGGCAAGGGTGCTGGCCGGGAAATTCCGCATTCCTTTCTTCATGTCAACAGGTGGGTGTTCTGTCATGTTCTGACAACTTGAGGAATATCTTAAAAAGCTTGGAAAAGACTAAGAGTCTTGTCTTTGTCAAAATCAAGTCATTGTTTCTCAAATTTTATTAGGTCGAAAATATGAGGCTGTGATGTTCTTGTTACACAAGCACAATCTTCTGACCTGCCAACATTTTATTAAGTTGAACTTGTCAGCTGCCAGAGTGTGTAAAGCATCCTGGTACTGAAATGTGACAGATGAGAAAATAATGCTTGTGCCAGAAAAAGTTTTCTCTTGTGCCACACTGTATACGTAGCATGGCCATAGTCTAGTGGTAGTGGTATGGACCCAGCCTTTAGATCCAGAGATTGGGAGTTCCAATCGCAGCTGTCACCCATCTGACATGCACACATGGATGGAGTTGAATGTTAAGCATTGGGCCACTGTTAATTGTGTTCTCTGACACAGTGAACCTGAAAGTGTTATATAAAATAATTGTACATATCACCTCTCTGTTACACCATGGCCAGTGAAAGATTAACTCTTGAGTGAGTTAAATAAATCTGGTTCAAGATCACTGCCTAATCACCAGTGCTCCCCTCCCCCTTTTTCAGAATGTGAGAAACTAATAAAGGGTATGCTGGTTCTGGACCCTAAGAAGAGACTGACAGTCCAGCAGATCTGTAAGCATGAGTGGATGGTGATGGACGAGCCTGACCCGGAGTTTAAGAGACTAATCCACAACTACAGTGACGAGGAGCCGGAGCCCAACAGCGAGTACATCAGTGCACAGGTGCTGCAACACCTCAGTAACCTGAACATCGACAGGGAACTGGTGCTTCAGGTGGGACACTCCATACATGTATCATTCTCCATTTAATTTGTATTTATTTTACCAGTACTGTAGATCTGTATGGTCAAAGAAGAAGAACAGTAGATCACACTCAGGTCTGTTCTTCAGATGTCCCTGGGCAAATACACTTGTTTCATACACAAGAAATAAAACAAATTTTTTTCTTATGTAGACATAAGTTTTCTTACTTTTCTGTGGAGTTGGTAAAGTGCATTTTTAACCCCTTTTGTACAATAGGTCAACCTGCCTCAGCATTTCCCTTGAGTCAGTATATTTTGGTATTTTCTGAAACCTTTTTGTACATAGTATTTACATGATTCAAACATGCTTGTTTACATCCCTCCCCCAGTCGGTAAAGAACAAGCGTTATGACGACCACAGTGCAATCTACCACCTTCTGTACGACAAGTTCAAAAAGAACCCCAAACTGATGCAGAAGGCAAGCCTGCTGACGGACCCCGCGCTCCTGACGCAGTACAACAACACGGCAATGTCCCTGCCACAGCAGCTGTACGAGGACAGCAGCGTGGGACAGCTGACTGTGCCGGGAGCCAACCTCCCACACATGCAGATCAACAGCCACCATCGACAGGTTGGGGCTACATTTTTAAAAATATTTATTACAAGACATGACTCAAGTTTTTTCAACTTTTTGCCGCCATCAACGCAGACAAACGCATGAATGAACAGACATGCTCATTTATGTTGTAACATGATGTTTTCTATGATATCTGTATCACTATAAGCCTTCATTTCCCTGGCAGGTTGATATCGCAGGAGAGGGAGACCAGATGGAGAGTGACACAGAAGAGCCGTCACCGGAGGCACTGGCCAGATACCTGTCCATGAGAAGACATACCCTGGGTGTGGCAGATCCAAGGTACTCTTTCAACATCCCAAGTCTGTGTATCTGTGGCTGCACCAAAATGCCTTAGTTTGAACTTTAATTCTGCTTAGTTGTTGTATAATTGGCTTAAGATCCTTTGTTTTTTCCAGACTTGAAGTAAATAGAATAAATGTAGGAAAATTCTAACTGCAGTACCAAGGTCAATTACCAGGGGCCCAAAGTCAACCAACACAATCCTCTATAACCCAACTACTGGTACCCACCTGCCAAGTATCATCGCATTCCGACTGACAGATCTTGAGATATACACCAAAACATCATCCAGACTGAAAACAGTACACACCATGTAAAAAGTCTTCTTGACACTAAATCTTTCCTCTTCCCCAGAACGGAGATCCCTGCGGAGCTGGCTGCCAAACTGAAGCAGCCCAACCCCACGCTGCCTCAGCAGCAGCAGGCGTTCACCCACGTGATTCCTAACGTCACGGTCGGCCAGACTGCCGTCCCCAACATTCCTCAGGCCCTGGCACAACCCAACCAAACTGTCCACTATAAGGTATGTGTACTGTTTAAAACTGGACGCACTGTAGATAAGTATTGTTGGAAAAGTTTGAAATTTTCTCAGTGTTATTGAATTCAAGTTTTTTGCATTGATCTCTCGTAGCCAGTAAAACAGAACAACACTGCAAACTCTTGACTTGTGCTGCGAAATTTTAACACAGCAGTTTAAGAAATTTACAATTATAACTTAAGCTGATCTTTCGCTGCCTGTCCTTTACAGTAAGATCCTACATGTACTTAACTGTAGTCTCTTGAAAACACACTAAAACCATCTCATTCCCTACATAATGTGTGATCATTCTGTTGCTGTTGTTGTTCAACCTTTTTTGTTCACTTGTTCACTAGACTGCTGTACCAAACATTCCGCAGGCTCTCAACCAAATGGTTCAATATCAGGTACATGTTACATTTGGCATTAATAATGTTGTCACGGTACAAAACAGTTACAATTGGTAGTTTCTCTCATCTCTATTTCATGTCCTCCTTCTGTAATATCAGAAAAAGTTTTGATTTCAATGGATTGTTAATAAGCACTACCATAAATCTAGAAATCCAGACTAACCCCCCCCCCCCAACCTTACCCTGTGTCACAGGACCAGAACCTGTTGCAGCTGCCTGACATCCGTGACATGCCGATGGGCAGGCGAGCGTCGGACGGAGGCGCCAACATCCAGCTGCACGCGCAGGCCTTACTGACCCTGCGAAACAGCCAGGAAGCCTTCCCTGTAAGTCTTATTCAGTATCAGTATTTTGTTGCACAATCTAGAATGCAACGCATCATAATAGTAACATGTGTTAGTCTATAGTATCATGTGTTCCCCAGAGAGTAATTCTGGAACCACTACTGATGGTAGTAAAATCGACAGCTAAACTGCATTGTTTGCTACTGTAAACAAGCAGGTTGATGAGTGTTCCGCAAGGAATTATCATGGGACCACTATTACTACTAAATGAAATAGACAATGATCTTCAATTTGCATTGTTTGCTGCTGTAAATGAGCAAGGGTGAGGCTGTACTTATGACTGTTCCACAAGGAAACTTTCTTGGACCACTACTGTAAGTGTCACAGTGAACTACTTTTACTTACATGTAGACGTAGACAGTAGTTTTCTATTTGCATTGCTTGCTGCTGTAAGTAAGAAAGAGTGCTGCTGTACTTCCAGGTGTCCCCCGGGCTTGTCCCACCTAAGATTACCCCGATGCCGATGTTGCAGCAGACCATCCCCATGATGCCTCACGAGGAGGACGACGATGAGGAGCCAGATCAAGAGGCAGTTAGAAGGTACAATCATGTGCATGCAGTCAAAAATATGGCAAAATATCTGTGGTCATGTGTTGCTTTTCTGAATTTCTGTGCTTAACATTACTTGTCGTTATTGCATTTTGAAACTTAAAGTTGATAGTCATGTCTGTTATACTATTTAAGTTAGGTTTGACTTTATCCGTTCAGTTAAGTTCTGGCTCCCTTGTTGACAGATACCTGATGAACCGTGGGAAGCGGCACACGCTGGCTGTCCCTGACGCTGTGCCCGTGGAGCTGCAGGACAAGCTGGCCCAGAGGCCGCTCAAGCCCCGCGGCGGTCTGCTGGCCCCGCCACACAGATCCAGTATGTGTGGATTTCTTTCTTTTGTCTTGTGGGAATTGTTCTAAGGACAAACAGATGTTCACTATCACAGTCATATTCACTTTTGGAAGATTGAAAAATTTGTGGAAGATAGCAAAATTTGACCACAAATTATAAGGCTTGCCCCAGAGGCATCGTCAAAAATGCTACCTTTATAGGAGCGCCATACTGTAATTGTGTCCTGCTTTAGTTGATGGCAAAACATCATAAGTAAATGAATTAGTGACAAATTCTCAGATATTAAAAGTTAACAGAATTTGATCACGCTGCTATACAAAATGTATGTTTTTCATGATTCAGCTCCTGTTTGATTTTGAGGGATATTTCTGTTGAAGTCATGTATGGCTTTTCTATGTTTATTGTGATGATTGTTGTTGACACTTCCTCCTGTTTGACTGCTGCTGTGTATTGTACAATTTTAGGTGGCAGAGATAGTTACAAGGACGTCCACTCGTTGCACCTCCCGAGTGAACGGTACTCCCCCGTGAGAAGAGCGTCGGACGGCGCGGCCAGTCTGCACGCGTTCAGGGCGCATTTCGAGAAACTGTCCAGCCAGGGCAGCGTCAGTTCACAGAAAAGCAGCCTGAAACAGCTGCAACAGGTGTGTTGACTCAGCTGTGGTATTTTCTTTTTATCATTGGACATTAAGTACACTATTTAGTTTGCTGAAGTACAACATGTAGGATTATTATGAAAAGAAACTTTTCTCCTTTGACAATGGCTGCTGCTGTTAAAAGCTTGCTTCAGAATAAGTTCTACCAACACAGATTGATGAACGTTCAAGAACGTTTAGGTAGAATATCTCATTGCAAACCACAGACACATACAGAGTTAGATGGAACTGAACAATGTCTTTATCAGTACATTATGTATGCAAATCCTTGTGCTATATCTTATCATAATGTTTGAAATGGGATGTCCACTTTTTTTAGTAACTTAATGCATGATATTGCATTGTTTTCTTTAACAAACTAATAATAAAGCTTAGAGAAACATTGATTACCTGTTCTAGATATTAAGTAAACTCAATTAGGTAGGCATGGCCCGACAAGTCATGTATACACCTGAACTCCTCTGAAGCCAACACGTACTATATTCTGACCTTGATTGCAGGAGTATCAGCAGCTGCAGCAGCAGGTGGGCAAGAGTTCACGGCAGCAGCACCCGCAGATCGCCCAGCTGCAGAACAGCCGTCCGTCCCCCCAGCCCTCCCCTCCCCTGTCTGCCTCCCCCACCCTACAGCAGCAGCAGCAGGCACAGGTTCACACATGTTACTCAACAACTTTAAAGTCTGGCTCTGTAAAGCCCTTTACACGTACATGTACAACCTGCAATTTTTTTAACAGTTACTGTCCAGGGCTCGAAATACTTTTGTTTTCATTGTATTACATCCACTGCTCTGCATAAAAATAGATTTGATTAAGTATGTATCAACGTACAAACAGTTAAGAAACCATGGAATTCTTTATCTTGCATTTCACAAGTGGTAACAACTCAAATCATCAATACACCAAGCAAAAAACACTTGCACACTCCACATGCAGGTGGTTTTTTTCAAGCCCTGCTGTAACAGTCGTAGATTTGGGAAAGGTGAATTTCAAAGGTGTGTACTAGTTGTAGTCAGCCTTGTCTTCTTATGTTCTGGTAGTAGGAAAGCGCATGCAATATGTCGTCCAACCTAAGAAGTAGAGAGACTAGTCTTGCATGGTTGGGAAAAAAACAGTAGGATTTTGGTCATGCCTGTTTATTTGGATTGTTTACCTCAGGAAATGCATCCCAGCCATCTGACTCAGCATCTCCAGAGACTGAATTTGCAGAGACAGTGCAACAGTCCTCCTGCCTTCCAGCACCTGCAGGTATGCCATGCCCCCCTCCCCCTTTTCTCACTCTGTGTGTTGCAATTTACATTTGTGAGGAAGACAGATGCTTTTGCTCTTGCATAATATATACATTGAACTCTATCTTTCTGTCTGTCATTGAAAAACAGCTGTCGTAGTTTTCATTTGTTACAAAGAGTTTTGAAGAACCTTGAAGATAAATTTTTATGTCCTTTCCAGCAACAGAACAGAAACAGCCCCCCTCCCACCTTCCCCACCACTTCCCACGCCCTGCGCCAGGGCCTGACAGACTCTCCCACAAACCAGCTCCACACTAACCCCTTCATGAAGACTGGTGCTGCCAGATCCCCCATGGACGCCCCCCAAGTGTACTTCCCCGAGTCCCCAAACCCCTTCACCAAGCGGGAAGGTGTCTCCAACTTCCCCCAGTTCACCCAGACCACGGGGGTCCCTCTCAGCTCACCCAGCGGCTACCGGCTCCAGAAGCCACCTGCGCTCCAGACGAAGCCAATCCCAGAGGTTAGTGCCCCTGGCCTTGCCTCGTTTGTTTTTATTTGTGCTCTCCTTGTCATTAATTTGCTTGTTTGTTGGTTGGTTGGTTGACACTGATAATTCCTGTTGGGAAGGTAGGCATACAGAAATAAGACATGTATCGTTTCCTCTCGTTCCCCCTCCAGTTCTTATTATCGTGGAAAGTCTTTGTTTGCTATTCTCTTCTCTTGTATGTTTAACTTAACAACTTATGTACCTGTATTTGATGTTGAACATAGCTCTGGCCTTTTGAAACTTAAGTCAAGCAACTACAAGCCATTCTTGTGAGCAATTGTACCCCCCAAATACATGTACATGTATCACAGTCCTTGTTGTACCAACGCATATTCAAATACCTGAAAACTGCCCGTTGAACAGAGTCAGGCGTGAAATTAGTGTGAAATTTGTTTGTATATATGTGCCTGCCTACCTCCCCAGCACCACATCACTGTGGATGCTCACAATCGCTCTGTGTACTCACGGGTGCGTCCGTGTACGTGGAAGTAAAGCACTGTGACCCACGATATCCGTGTGTGATCTGTGCTCGATCTACAGTGTGGTGCGATATTTTCTATATGGCATGTTGTCTTCACTACTGAGTCTTTCTGCACCTTCAGTCTACCACACTGCATGTCTTCCTCCCGTCGGTCTAGCTGACTGCTGTGTGTCATTATTGCTAGATAATTTATACAAGTGTAGACGAGGACGAGGAACCCCGGAAACAGGGCGAGGAGCTGGAAGCTTCGCTTCCCCACCGTCTAGCACCTTCTTTGAAGGCATGTGTGCAATAGGAAGTATCTTTCTTAAGTATCTCTCTTCACCTTACTGACTCACTATACCTACTCGTGTAGACTTCCCTTTATAGTTACGTAGGCCTGAGCCTAACATGTCTGTAAAACCCACCCCATGTGGACTAAACCTTAACTTCTATACTGGGCCCAGGGAAGTAAGGTTGTTAACTGTGGTGTCTCCATTGTCTCTGTGTTGTGGTACTCATTGTTGAATGGAAGGATCTGGAAGGGGTTACTGTGACTCTCATCTTTCACTTGTCCGGTCATATCCTTTCTATATGTCCATAATTGTACTGAGTGTGTACCTCTTGGAAACTGGAAGTAAAATGCCTTTGAAATTGTTAGGGCGTTTTTGATTTGAAAACCGTTCTATTTATCTGGCATGTAAAAGATAGCCACCAGAACTGAGAGCAAAGGATTATTTATCAAAAATACATCAGCAAAAAGTTTTGAAGGGAAAATATTGGCCATTCAACAGTTTTTGAAGGGAAAATATTGGATGTCCCATTAATATAGTTTTTAAAGGGAAAATATTGGCCATTGAATATTTCCTCAAGGAACAGTATTGGCTATTCAATACTTTTTTGAGGGAAAACTTTGGCTGTTTAATCTTTGAAGGGAAAATATTGGCTGTACAATAGTTTTTCAATTGACTTGAATGTGGGTGACTGAAACGAAACCCCTCATGTCATCACATCAGTTAGATGGCTTCATCTGACTGACTCCTGCTACCAACTAATAACTTGGTAATACTGATGATGTTCAAATTCCATCATGCATGATCTTCCATCGACTTTGGCCATCCTTTTCTTATCTTCAAGTGACTTACAGATTGAACTATTTGCCATTGGTACTATATCCAAGATTGTCTGGTGCATTGGCTACAAGTGATGTGAGCTGTGTTCTATTCCTGATTTGAATCCCCTGTACATCCCAGTCCTGTATTCCAAAATCTTTTCTTTCTGTCATCTATTTGTCAAGGAATAAAATACATTTTTATTTAGGAGATGGCCTTAACCTTGGACATTGTAGGTTATTATGTTATAATTTGCGCAGAATGTATATTTTGTTACTTTGTCTGACATCCCCGTCACAATTTAAAATCATCATGTTATAAACCCTTCCTGAGCCTTCCATCATGTGGTGTTTTCATTGTGGCTACCATGTATGTCATTCCATTCAAGAGCATTCAAACAAACTTTTTTTGGCAAAGCCTCAGTGGCAGAGCCTTATTTTTCAAGATTGTACTTTGGAAATGTGTTGAAAATAATTGCTGTTTTTTGTTTTTTGTTTTGGTCTGCGTCTTTTTTAGTACTCTATGCAGCATGCTTTTCCTTACTTTCTATGTTTTGTGTAGGCTGCTGTTACAGTAAAAGCGTTCATTGAATTCCTTTTTAGAGGAGAAGATCATGATCAGCAGCTAGTGTTTGAATGCTCTGAACATGCCCTGCTTTTTATGGTGTCTGTGAAAGGTGAATGGTGTTGGCAGACTTCTGTCTTGCCTTTCAGGCGTTCTCTCAATTTTGCCACTTTTCTGATTCTGTCTGATGTTTTAGGAGCAAGGATCACCACAGGACTCCCCTGTGCACCAGCTGGACTATCAGGAGGCGTTTTCGCAGGCAGAGCAGCGGAATGACAGCCACGGGCAGCTGGCCCATGACAGCTACCTGTTGCAGGAACAGCAGAGAGTGGACAGCCAGGGCAGCTTTGACGGGTGTGATGGGGAGCCCCCGCGCCCCAGCAGTGCTCCGTCTGTCACCGTACCGCAACAACAGCAGATATTCGACTTCACCCCGCAGCAGTTTGTTGGAAATAACAGTTCCATGATGGACGGCACGTTCCCCCTCACTTTCTCTCCCTCAGTAATGACGTCAACCGTGGACACAACAACCCAGCAGACTGCAGCTGGTTACCAGCATGCGTTTCCCCAGGCGATGGGGTTCGCAACATTTCAGCCCAGCTACGCTCCGACGGTGCAAAATGTGCAGATGAACTTCCAACCCATCCTGCAGAGGACTTGGCCATTTCCGCAACCCGAGATGCAAAACCCGCAGCGGCTGAATTTCTATGGACCAAATCAGGGGGTGTTGTTAAACCAGTTAGGCCCTTCACCGAACGTTGCAGGGTTGAACGCCATATCTGCATTAGTGGATGATTTGTCGGTTGGTATGGGACGACAGCGACCACGGTCTGCCGTGACGTCAGAGACGCTCAGTAGGTTTCAAGTCCCTGGCAGTCCCTACAATCCAACGAACTTGGCAAGCATTCCGTCAAACTCAGAAATGGAGGGTTACCTGTCAGATGGTGCCGGTCACGACACGGGAATGATATCTAATACGATACCGTATACAAACGCTTCCTCTATGGACAATACGCCGCTGCGGCCCGCCAGGAACCACCGCAGACACCACACAGTACAGTCAGGTCAGGACGCTCGCCTCCAACAGAGCCAGATGCTGCAGAGAGCACAAAACAACCACGGAACAATATTCACAGTCAACTCACAGAGCTCCTCTAGTAACCCTGGACTGAATCACGGAGAGGCGACCATGCACTCACAAACCTTGCTCGTGAAGACTCCCTCGGATTTGGCAAACTTTGTGACCACGTCCCCCAGCGTGTCGACCATGACTAGTATGAACATCCAGGGTGGTGGAGTGGGAGAGTCTCTACCTCAGAGTCACAAGATCCCCCCCTCCGTCAAAATGACGTCTGAGAAGAATGTCGGGGAGATTGTGCAGGAGGTGAAGAGGATGCTGGACAATAAGGGGCCATCGGTGATGTACACGCACCAGGACTGCCTGTTTGAGCTGGAGAAGGAAGGGGTGAGGATGGAGATGGTGGTGTGTCGGGTCAACTTGGGGCTGAACGGACTGTGTGTCAAGAGACTCGCAGGCGACACCCAGCAGTATAAACAGTTATGTCACGAGCTGCTGACGGGCATCAACCTCTGAGTTGTGTAGTAGGACGGGAAAGAGCGGAGGCTGGTAGAACTTTTGTATTACCAGACTAGAATGTCATAGTAACCAGCTAGGAAGCTTTTTTCCTCCGTCAGTACAATGTATTATTGGAGAAAGTACTCAGCATGTTTGACAGGGTTTGTTAGATGTTGATGGATATTTTTAAAGAGAAAAGTAGAATGGAAGGAAAGGTAGACAGAGTGACAGTTGGGGAATGCAGCGACCTTGAATAATGTTCAACGGTTTGTTGGGACCATTCAATGACAAGCAGAAGAGTTAAAAAGAGAAATACGAAGAGAAAAGATAACTCCCAAATCTGTTGCCAAGAGAAATCTTGTAAAATGTACAGTGAGTGTAAATTGTAAATTTTCTGGTTTTGTATGATATATATAGAGAGCCTGCTAAGTTTGCTGTGGGAAGTGATGTGTAGGTATCCAGCTATATTCTCATCCCATGTGACCGAAAGTTCTGTATAGAAATCTCATAACTCACACATAGAAGTAAGACAAGGAAAAAGATTCAAACTGATGTAACTCTATAAGAATTATCCAGCTAACAAGAAGGCTTAACGATATTCACCATGTAACAGTCCAGATACTCTCACCACAGTGCCATTGCAGACAAGTGCCTCAAACGAAAAAACCAAGTCAATAATAAAGACAAAAAACATAAAGTAAGGGGGCAAGCTTTCTGTTACGCCAGATTGGTCACTAGATGTCATTTAAATACTTTTGAGTGGACCAGGAGCTGTCAGATAGATATGAAAATACACTGGGTAACTGTAATGTAATTAATAAGGCTTTTGAAATCTTTAATTAAATTAATATTGATGTACATTAAGCAGTTAGGTCCTTGGTGCGTGCCAGTGTGTGCTGCAGTGTACGTACATTGATGGCCAGTTTTGATACATGACAGCTGGTGCCCACAACTCAAGCAATACCATTGCACATGTCATATTTCTCAGATGAACCCAAGTTATGATAGAAGAGATGGGTTCATCTTGACTCTGTACTCCCCCCCCCTCCCCTCCAAAGCTGCTTAAAGAAACCAATGTGATGGGTGCTGTACTTTCTATGTGTAGATAGGGTTGTTGGGTCTTGTGGGATAAGTGACTATTGAGATAACTATTTTTGTGATGCCTCAGTGTAGTGGTAAAAGAAACTAGCATCGGGAAAAGGAAAACCTACCATTGTAAGACTCTATGTTGGTAAGTGCAGAAATAACAAATATCAGTGTCAGTGTGTGTGGCACAGTACACCTAGAAGGTCTTCCCCTAGTTTTACATTTGGGCCTTTCAGTTCATTCAAATTATCAATATTTAATAAAAAAAAAGAGGCTACTAGTTAGAGATCCAGCCAACTTCCTTCACGTTAAATTCAACGGTCAATAGAAATTTGCCAACAGTAACCATTTGGCTACCATCAAAAGTTATACTAATTAAGAAACAAATTGGATGAAAAAAGGGGAGGATTGTTAACATAGTTGTATTGTGTCACCACAATGTCTGAACTGAGTTTTGAGCCCTGTTCTTCATATCTCAATGTTTATTTGAAATATTATGTGGACCAGACTGTCCTATTCTTTTGTACATTCTTGCAAAATAGTGAACCCATGTGTCTACCAGGACTGAGTACTTGTTGTGAGACAGGATGCAACTGTTTTTTGTTGTTCCCGTTGGTTGTTTATTTGGTTATAACGGTTGGAAAAATGTGTGCTCAGTGACTATCGTGTAGTAGCCATTCTCACAATGATGTTTCTTACAAGTTATCGGTCGAGTGTATCAGTTGTTGTAAGATAACTTTCTAACAAGAACTATTTGTCAGAAACCAGTTTACACAACGTAACGTAACACTAGAGCGGGAAGGAAACTAAGACAGATGTGCAACAATGTCACGATTGTAAACAACAAGGTATCAGACACATGTAGGACATGTTGGCTGTTATTTCTGTGGCTATTTTGTTACACATATCCGCTTCATGGATAGTCCTACATACAGTATGTAGTATATGGCCACACGGGTGCTGGTTCCTGTTATACTTACAACGTCATGTTACAACGTCAAGTTAGTGCCCTCTGTGAGATTGTACTGTGGGTTTGGCTCCAGGTCCTGTAACGTGCCCCCAACCATGCAAACGTGCCCCTTACCGCCTGTCTTCTGTACAGGGCTAACTATGTACAGCACCTCTGTAGTCTCTTCACACATACAGATCCAGGAATAGTCGACTCCCAGCTAGATAACCAAGTCCACAAGATGGATGCCATATTTTTATGTTTTGTACATTGTACTTGTATTTATATATGACTCACGTGAGACTAAAACATCTGACTATAGTAATTGGAAAGAAAGATGTTTCGTTTTTTTCCTTTTTATTTGCTAATTTATGCATCAGTACATTCAGTGTTTTTATGTCGACTGTACTTTTGGTTCATGTAACATTAACGTTCTGTGTTGTGAATTGGCTGGTAGGTATATTTTGGTGCATCAGGTGAGGTATGCAGAAATTCTTTCACGGCTTTACACATGGTAAAATAAAATAAAATAAGATAAAAGGTTAGATGTCATAGATAGGATGCGTAACATTATGACATGGCGCGGGTGATCTTTGTCGAAACCTCTTTGTCTCAGCTTTGAGCGAAGTTCGGAAAAAAATGTAACAAATTCCCTGCTGAGGGTTATCTTTAAAATGTCTGTTTTACTCAACTAAAGGAACGAATGACTGAAACCAGCAGGTTCAAATAACTTTGTAGACCTTCGAATGGTCACTATGGCAAAGTTTTACAATGGTATTAACATTTCAGAATTGTTACACTTGAGTAGACATAGTACAAAACTTCAGCATCTGAAGAAAATGCAATACTTCAAGTTGACATAGTTTTTTTCAGGCAGCTGAGGCAAACGGGTTTCTAGAGAGCCCTTGTCAACACAGTCACATTGCCCTTTCTGTTGCAAAATACACAGTGGACAATTCCAACAACATCCCGGGATGTCTCCTTATTTTGAGTCGTTGTTGAGTCTGGTTGTGTGCCTGAGAATGAGTCTGAATGTGTTAACCGACATGTAGCATAATACACAGATATTCATTTTCACATGCTGTTACACCAACATGGAAATCAATGCACCGTGCAATTTCAGTGAATCGTACATGAAAGTGTTCTCAAACACCTACACTTGGGAGTTGGGACTAGAGACCTACTATCCCTCACAACTCTCACGTAGCCCCTATTAGATGTAAGCATGACTGACAGAAAAGGATACCAGGAAAATACATAAAACACAACACAATGGAATTTAAAAACATGCATTTATTTAAGTTTGAACTGTGCCATTGAAATGCTAGTCAAGGACACCAACTTGGTGGACAGCACTTGCCATGATCTGCACAAATTACAAAAGTTCATAAATAAGGTAGTACGTGTCGTCGCATATTTTGCTGCTACATACACCAAGCGAACAGAAGTGTTTCAAAATCGATTCATAAATAATTTTTATTGTGTTTTTTGTTCCTTGTAACTCTGACAGCCCCATTGTTTCTGGGATTCATTAAGTTCTAATGTTGTTTAAAATGGAGAGAAAACATGTCCTGGCGAAAGCTTGCACAGATCATCATGCACAGATACGTAACTGTTTTGTCATCAGTAATTCAAAAGCTCCGATCATAAGAAAATTCTGCTCATTTGTGGGACGGATGTTAAAATATTGATTACACCAGACATGTATACTGACATTGTCCCGTTGAGACTTAAGTAAAAAAACTATTTCAAATGTTCTGAACAGTCACCTCAAACAACCTATAAAAATCGGGAACTTCTGAAGTTGATGAGGCCAAATAAATGTCCAGTGTCATTAAACAATTGAATTTGGACATTCAGATCTACTTGCTGTGCTCGAGTCCTTTGTCTTTCTATTCCCTTTTCTCAGCAGGACTCGTCGTCTGCATCGTAGTCCACATTTGATGCATCATAGTCTACATCCGCAAGGTGTCGCTTGGCGCACGGCGAGACCTCGCTGTCGTCCTCCTCCCTCCGACGCTTCGGTCTGTGCAGACAGCCGTCCATGTAGATCAAGTCCACGGTCTCAGACCCTCCTGCCGTCTCACACCGCTGTTCCCCTCGGGTAGACCGCTTCACCACGGCTCTTCTCCGGCCGAAGGACACGGTTGGACGTTCGTTGGACGAAGTGTCCGGAATGACCACGTGGTTTCTGCTAGCAGGTTGGACCGCACGGATGGTCATTCTGGCCGTGCCTCTGCACCTGGCCGAACCGCTGGACTCGGATGTCGTCAGATCGGCTCCGGAGTCGTCCGAGTCGCTGTGTAGCGCCGGAGAAGCGGACAGACCCGGCAGGAGCTCTCTCCTCACAGACGACCTTTCGCCTCCAGCGAACCCAGGCGTCTGGGCGGTGTTGGCCATGGGTTGAAGCGGGTTGAACTTGACGTTACCCGCCGGCTTGCTGGGGAAGATGGACATCCGGGCGGTCTTTCTACCCTGGTAATGCTGCCACACCAGCCCCCTAGCGACCCGGTCGTTCAGTTCAAGCACGTATCTCAGCGTGTACGCCTCCATCCTCTCAGACTCTGTCACCCGTCTGACGGTAGATTGACGTGAATCACAGTGAAACTCAGCGACAACTCAGTGTCAAGATCAGCCGTTAACTCTGGACGGATCTGTAACAGAAAGTCATTACTGTCCACCTGATATCACTCTACGTTATTCACAACTTCAAACAGCGCAAAGAAAGGTGCCGGATAACAAAGATTGGGGGAAACTCGAGAGGACAAGTTAAAACAAACCTCTTTTTTCAAGATGGCCGACTTCAGTGTGGAAAAAGAACCAAAAGAACGCAGCGAACGTTCTATTTATCGTCACTTTATTACGCCATTCCATAACAACAACAACAACAACAACTAGGGAAAAGTGTTGTAGAACGGCTTGCAGACATCCTAAAGTTGTTTTGAAGAAACACTGTACCATATCATGGACACATATTCGGTAAACAACAAAAGTACTTCGATTCCCTGCATAACTTAGGTAGTTATGTGGTATTTCCTACCACAGTGAGTATGAAAGTGATATAGAAACGACTACTAGACTTTGGTTTCAGATTCTAAACGTTATTTGTGCTGCCGTTACAAACAGCCATCCGCTGCTGTACACTACGCCGTTGTCCTTGGTGCTGAAAACCATCTACTAGTATTCACAAACGTAACTGCTTCCCTTGTACACATATATCGTCACATGCGTTACAAGAATGGTGCTATTCACCCGAGGCTCTTCCATTTGTTATGCATATTGTTGTTTGTGTGTGAATGATATTAAGCACCAGAAACAGGAGTTTCTGTGTAAATTATAATAATTCTGATAATGCTATGATAAGGTATGTTATCTCGACTAGTACTTGTAAAATGGTAAGAAGTTATGCTTATATTTAACGCCAGATGGGTCTTTACATACACTAGAAGAATTTTCGATACTTGTTGATTTTTAAGTTGACAGTGAGTGGTGACAGTTGTACAAGAGGAGCAGTTTGATGTGAAAATTGGTGGTTTTCAGCACCAAGGACAGCCAATGTACAGCATCAGACGAATATTCATAACGATAGGACAAGTATGTTAAAGTTAAGAATCCGAAACCAGCCTTAAGAGTCGTTTCCATGTTACTGATACTGACTGTGGTAGGAGTTACTTCTTCAGGTATGCAGTGTTTTTTTTTGTTCACCGAAGATGTGTCCATGGTATCTTAGTAAATTCGAAGTCGATCAACTTCATTCAGTGTTTTCCCCAAACAACATCAGGATGTCTGCAAGCCGTTCTACAACGCTTTTCCCTAGTTGTTGTTGTTGTTGTTATGGAATGGCGTAATAAAGTGACGATAAATAGAATGTTCGCGGCGTTCGCTTGGTTCTTTTTCCACACTGAAGTCGGCCATCTTGAAAAAAGAGGTTTGTTTTAACTTGTCCTCTCGAGTTTCCTCCAATCTTTGTTATCCGGCACCTTTCTTTGCGCTGTTTGAAGTTGTGAATAACGTAGAGTGATATCAGGTGGACAGTAATGACTTTCTGTTACAGATCCGACCAGAGTTAACGGCTGATCTTGACACCGTGATTCACGTCAATCTACCGTCAGACGGGTGACAAAGCCTGAGAGGATGGAGGCGTACACGCTGAGATACGTGCTTGAACTGAACGACCGGGTCGCTAGGGGGCTGGTGTGGCAGCATTACCAGGGTAGAAAGACCGCCCGGATGTCCATCTTCCCCAGCAAGCCGGCGGGTAACGTCAAGTTCAACCCGCTTCAACCCATGGCCAACACCGCCCAGACGCCTGGGTTCGCTGGAGGCGAAAGGTCGTCTGTGAGGAGAGAGCTCCTGCCGGGTCTGTCCGCTTCTCCGGCGCTACACAGCGACTCGGACGACTCCGGAGCCGATCTGACGACATCCGAGTCCAGCGGTTCGGCCAGGTGCAGAGGCACGGCCAGAACTGACCATCCGTGCCGGTCCAACCTGCTAGCAGAAACCACGTGGTCATTCCGGACACTTCGTCCAACGAACGTCCAACCGTGTCCTTCGGCCGGAGAAGAGCCGTGGTGAAGCGGTCTACCCGAGGGGGACAGCGGTGTGAGACGGCAGGAGGGTCTGAGACCGTGGACTTGATCTACATGGACGGCTGTCTGCACAGACCGAAGCGTCGGAGGGAGGAGGACGACAGCGAGGTCTCGCCGTGCGCCAAGCGACACCTTGCGGATGTAGACTATGATGCATCAAATGTGGACTACGATGCAGACGACGAGTCCTGCTAAAGGGACGTTAAAATGGGACTAGAACTGATTGTCCACGTGTATTTGATATGAACCTGGCGGTAAGAATTTGCCCCAGAAAATTTGAGGGAATATTGAAATCTATTTATTATTTTTATAAGTTCCTGACAAAACTTTATCGGGACGCAGCCGTACAGAAGACAAAGCCGATGTCTCCAACAATTATTGCAAAAGTTTTTACATGCGTGACAATGAACTTGACAACTCTGGGTATAACTTTGAATTTACACATTCAACGGTGACTACAGTGTATAGTGCAATCTGCAACCCGGCCAACCTGACCAACCCACTTGTATAAACCATTCTTTGAAGAAGATACTGTACAAGTCCTTTCATTACCTGCCTTGTGTAGCTTTTGTAGATCACTACAACATTTACCATTCCGAGTTAGGAATTTGGCATATGGGTTTTGTTTCAGAAACTTTTGCCCACTATGCAATGAGGGCTTTAAAATGCGCCACCATGCGGAATTGAACATAAGTGCAGACACTGACTTTTTTCGAAGTATACTTAGTTAGTACTTAGTACTCTAAAAATACATCTTCTGTTAAACAGGGATATAATCTTAGAAGCTACTAGTACGTTCTGCATTATGATGCCCTTGTGACAATCGGTCCGTACGCATTGGCTGTCTTTTCTTCCCCAAATCCTTCTTTGAATTGGTGGACAACAAATCAGGAGCTGCATATTTGTAACGTTGGATGACCTTTGGTGACCCTTCCATGCGGACGCGCCGAGTGCTGAGATACAGCACAGTTTTGGTTCGCAGAAACAGAAGATGCCTCTAGTTTCACGGATCATCAGAGGTCTGATCAGAGGTGCAGACAGAAGTAGACCATGGAACAGTAAAATGGGAACAAAATACAACAACATGGGTGCGTACGCTCAGATTGATTTTGTGGTAAATATTATGTGGGGAGGGGGGCTGGTTTTAGGTTGCCAGGCCTCTCATAATCAAAATTTTATACAATACAAGGTTATATCTGCCCTATAACCTCCTTGATCAAATCATATGAAGGCCAGAGCAAGTAATTTTTATGGATGACATCAGCGCGCTTTAATTATCGCCTGATTTTGGAAAAAAAAATTGCCTTCTGACTGTGGTCAACATGCCGAAAATGGGCAAAGATGTCTGTTGCCATGCTGGAAGGTGGATGGCAGATATCTATGAAGAGAGGAGAAAAGAAAAGGCTCTGATGTAATGTTTTGTTTCTTACTTTGATGCAGTGATATGTGATGCTGACTGTGTATATGTGATGTTCCTACTGAATCAAAACCATTTGTACAATGATGGAGTCAAAATTTTAAATTGTAGGAACCTTGTTTTTTCCAGCCCACCTTGGTTTTTTATTCCGCCTGCTTGCATTAGATTTGTAGTCTGTGGCGGATGTCATCCATAAAATTTACTTGCTGTGGCCAAAGCTCACCATTGTTTGTAGTTAATTAAGTAGATAGATGAACTTAACTTTACTTTGTTTCAACACATAAAACACCCATTATATGTGCCTGTGTCTTGGATATATTTTTTTCATCATCATCGATCATCATGTGTATTTAAATACGTTCAGCTACATGTACTACCATGTTATGTCAAGGACATATACATCGATATATGTTATAACTGTGCACAAAGTGAAGGCTTTGGTCTTAATTGCGATAAAAAACAGAAAAAGTCAAGTGAAAGTATAAATTTGTTTATTTCATTTGATTAGAAAATTCAAATGCTATCCTTGAAAAGAAAAGAATTATTCTTTGATAATAAATATAATGATTTGTACTTGTAGGGAGAGGTGCACCTGAACTGGTCCAGTTCAAGAAAGGTATGAGGTTTGGTCCCTTTTTCAGGTAGTTTTGTAAATTTATGATTAATCATAAATGGAGCTTATCAATCACTGTATTGTTTATTGTAGTAGCCAAAGATCAAGATGTGATTTAAAAAAAAAACATGAGGACTCTGGCATTAATGTACACTGTGCTTACGTAAGTTTTCTCATGGCATTATATTGCAACATGTAGATTACTTGTATCAAGGACACAATGTCCTTGCTTGTATGTGTCCTCAAAGTACTCAGTTGCAAATATGGGTAATTGTTGATGTCCATGTAGTTGAAACTAATTGTATAGGGATTCAGAAACTTTTCTTTTTATGTTTAGGCAAGAGGATTGTAATGAGGAATTACATTCCACAGTACATATTACCTGACCTGACAGGATTTGAGGTAAGCAACTTTCTGATAAATCTCAACTTGAAAATGTAAGTAGTTTAAACTTACTAAAAAGAGTGCTGTTATCAAATGCACACACAAATACACACGCGCAAGCACACACACGTAAACATGCATCAATGCAAACACACATATACATGCAGGCATGCACACACTCAGGTAATGTACATTTTTATTTTATTCACATTTATTTTTTTCGAGGATTGGGCAAAAAGTTATAAAACTTATCTCAGCCCTCTCCTCACACATAAAAGGAAACAATAAAACAAAGTAATAATAAGAAGAAGAAATGACAAAGGTACATAATGAGCTGATGTACAAATCAAAATCAGTCAACTTAATCAAACAAAACGTCCTGTCTGCAAAATGAAGTTGAAAACCACATCAAATATTTTACAGTTGTTGACAAACGACAATGAGGGGTTACCCCTGAGAATGGTTGAACATAAGGTGTTGTCGGTGACGTTGTTTGTGTCAAATGGCAGGATGTTAGTTAGAGATGATAACATGTGAATGCGTTCGTCAGTGTAGAGTGGGCAGTGTAGGAAGTAGTGTACAGCTGTTTCGTTGGAGTGACCACATTTGCACGCAGGACTGGGCACACATTGATGTTGGAACATTGAAGACACACATCTATATTGAAACCTGAGTCTTAACCATTGTCTTAATCTAACATTGCTGTAACTTTGCTTTATTCTTCAAAGGAGGCATAAGGATTTGATGTGTATGCATGTTGCTTTTGCCACTAAAATAGCTGCATTACAAAACTGTGCCTCTCACTGTTCCAGCTGAAGCCGTACGTTACCCCCAAAGTTCCCGAGGTCCACTGTGATCCCGTCACACCGAAGGACATTTTTGACGTCTGCTGCGCTCCGGAAATAGAGGCACAGTTCAAGGAAGGGGAGATATCAGAATGATATCATATCGTGAATGTAGAAAATTTTGTTTTGATCTGTCACTGTGAATGCAGGAGATTTGAGGGGAGGCACTAGAACTGACCTCCTTTTGCAGTTGCAGTACCAAAGAATACCTAAATAGCCACCATCTCATCATGTCCACAATGTAAAGTAACTACTAGTATTGTATATAAGAATGATAGAATTTGATGGCACACTGTTTTTGTTTTTCAGAAAACATTGTAAGTTTAGGACAGCAACTTTGTGTTTTGATACCGAAGTGAAAGCTATATATAGTTTATGTGTATATGTTTCTCCAATGGGAGATCATTTTTTTACTAGAAAGACAAAGAATGTGTATTGAAGAGCTTAATTGTCTATTCAGTGAATTTTAGTCACATAATATCTAACAAAAAATAAAATGTTAAAAGGACTTTGTAAGCAATTATTTCTTTATTCATCTCTCAATCACAACATGAATCACACATTAACTTAAGAATCACAGGTAAGACAGAAGACTTTGTAATAAATGGAATGTAGAAAAATAGTCACTAATATTCTTTGATATGCTTGCAGCAAGTCTACCACAAATAGTTTGCAGTTATAATTAGTGGTCATTTTTCTCAGTAAAAGATTGCAATTTTAAAGATAACATGGTACATTAAAATGATGTACAGACAACAAGAAAATAGAGATTTCTTTCTCTACACATGGACCTATTTTGATGCATTATATGCATACCCCTGATTTGGGTATCATTAAAAGGACAGAATATAGCTTTCTACAAAATCCATCATTTACATTTGACATACAGAGTGACTTACATTTACAAAGAACAACAATGTATCACATAAAAGTTTTGACCAAGATGACAGTAATAAATCTCTTTCTATAGTATGCATTCTACAAAAACCTTTGATTGAATTAACACATTGGCAAGCACTTAAATTTGCACACAACATACACTATACAACATTCAATTATACGTAAAAGAATTCTTTGTACAAGAATATAAATACATCTAGCTCTAACGTAATGGTCTCATTTACTGTTACAGTAGAGCTTATGATGCATAGCAGCTTGGTAAACCAGTGTTTTATTGAGTGTTTAGTTACTGGAAATTTGCACTTCACAAAGCACACTAGTCTTGGGATAGACATTTTGTAGTCAACAAAGACACTGGTGCCATCATGGCAAAGACTATACCTTGATCCTCATCACTATTGTACCTAGATAGCACACAGGTATGCAAGGAGACAAGTGTTTGTATTAAATTGTAGCTGGAGTTCTTACAGTCGATCCTGGGGTGTTGTTTCTCGTATCATCTTGGAGAGACGTTGAGCTTGCCGAGCCACTCCTTGAGATCCATACCCCCAGCACGGAAACTTAAGGAACAAGACAAATCATGCACACATCACTAAATGTAACAATTTCCCTTGATAATGTTATCATCTTGCCCCAAGCAAAGAGCAAAAAAAAGCAAGCAGCATTTTAATGTTTATAATGTTCACAAAACATTTTCCTGATGTTTACTCGTGCCATGCAGATTCAACACTTACCGGGTAGATTTGACCACACAGCAGCAAGAAATAGAGACAGACCATGTTAATTGGTTATCTACAGTACTGCAGAAATGTATATAATTTTCTTTACATTTGCCCTCAGCAGACCAATTACATGAGTCATTGAGTGTACAGTTTTTCCTTTCTTGCCTAATGGCCTTCCTGTTTCCATAGCAGACCTTAATGTTATCCAAGGAGGGGGTACTAACCCAAAATACCATTAGTACAGTTTGATTCCAAACTGCCATTAACAAGAATTGGTGAAGGTTATTCACTTTTTCAGGATATTTGGAATAGAAATTCTATTTCATATGATACAGGGAGGGGTTTACTAGCCCCAAATATACTCAGTATTGAATTTGGTTAACAGGAATTTTGTTAACATTATCTACTTTGCATTGGATATTTCAGACAGGAGGTCAACATGATTGATTGACATGTTACATGCACATCATACCTGTCTGGATCTTCTAGCTGCCACTCATACTCATGTAGGTCCTCCATGTCTTCATCCAACTGCTGGCCTAACTCAGTCAGTACCACATCTACTGCCTGTGGGCATCAGTAATGTACATTGTGAGTGATTACGTCAAACTGTACAGTTCTACCAACCAATGTTCAAACACCGTCAATGTCAATCAAGTTCTTGACCAATCAGATTATGATACATTTTGTCACTACCGGTAATTGGTCAAATGGTACTACACCCCATGTTGTAGTACAATGTATTAGAAAGCTATCAGTATTAGCAAGCTGGTGTGTTACACCGCAGGGCTGTTATACTGGCTATACTGATACAGAAGCTGTGCATTAAGTTTTGATGACATATGGGCATATACCCTTAGCTACTGTTTTTCTTAGTGTTTTGGAAAACAAGCTTAAGGTGTAGCAGCTCTCTTAAACATAAAACCAACTGCTTTAGATATCATTCACTAAGTAACCATTAGTAACTAACATGGGAAAATGAAGAGAAAGTTGTGCAACACGTACCGTGTCAGTCACGACTTTCTCGTGAAGTCGTTTTGTAGGCCAGTTATCCAGCGTGAACTGTCGACTGTTTCTGACCATGAAGTACTGTTTCAGTAAGTTGTCCAGAATGATGCCTGGGGAGAGAATCATATTGCCAAATGATATACAGGTAGATGACAAACTTATGCTACCAAAATTTGTTTTGGAATACATACTATTAGGTATACTGCATGGCTGAATAATGGCTAAAATATAGTTGTTTTGTTTAAAAAGATTACATGTTAACAGAAATTTATGAAGGGGGAACTTTTCTAGTAGTCTATTCTGTGCTACGTACATTAACATATAGAGAAGGGCTGTCTTATTCTTCATTACAGGGTAACTAATAGCCCCACCATTGTCCAAGGTACTCTATGAGTCATAATAAACACCCCACTTACCCAGATGGCATTTAGAACGTACATGTACTAAAATCAATGGATTCAAACCATACATCATAGGTACTGCAAAATACAGGGTTGGACCAAGGAGGTTATTAGTGGGACAAATTATTTATCCCAGTGGAAAAGTCTTACCGTCCAGAGACTTGAGTGCCAGGTCCTCTCTGCTCATGACTTGGCCGTCCCTGGCAAACAGGTTCAGCAAATGGTGGAGGAACACCCCGTCTAGCAGTCTCTTGTTGGCACGGGAGGCCACCTAGCCACATGCAAGCAGGATAACAAAATTAATGCTTTTTAGTGGTATACAGTACATACAACATGCTACTGTTGAAACGTAAGAAACATCAACCAGGGAGTGCAAGAGTAGATGTGAGTCACAATATGAAGATGTTCAGGCAACACAGGAAGGCGAGAAATCTACTGTAAAAGACTTACATGTACATGTATATTATAAGCCACTGTCCCTTCTACTCTGTGCTGAAATAAATGTGCTGTCTAATTCACCTGACCAGCCTAGGGACAGACCCTACAATGTTGAGCAAAACACTTCAACACTGTTGTATCAACTCAATCTTTATAAGTCAAGGACAAAGTTGTATTGATCAGCTTCCACAAGTGCCAATCAATAAAGCACTCAATGACATTCAAAACCTGCCAGAAGCTCCATAAAGGGAGAAATTACCGGTACAAAATACTTTGGTGTAGTGTGGAATAATACTGTAACATTGTGTATTGCAATAATTTACAAAAATTTGTAAAAAAAACTATGAAATGGGGGGTGAGTCAACATTTCTAACAAATGGCCCATGCACTCTTCTGCTTGTGCTGTCTAGAATGTATGTAACATTGAATACTGTCAGACTCTTAAGTTATTACCTTATGTTTCTCCTCGCTCTGTGGAAGGCATGTGGAAAAGATACAGACTTATGTGGCACTGTGCCTACATTGCATTTGTGTGTCATTATGCACAAACACTTATTTATCTATACAGTCATTCACTACATTCAAGCATATTTTGCAAAGCAACATGTGTGTAAACAGTGTAATCCAAATTTGTTACTGCATGTATTAATTATTATGCCATCTTTACAAATGATGTTTGTAAATTTGATGATTTGAATATTGTGCCATATTCTAGTTAACATTAATATTTGACTTTATTACTCTGAGTTTAAATTAGGTGTGTTAAGTGATCATCATACATGTGCATACATGCCCCATAGCAGTGAAGAGACACAATCATGCATGTAAAAGTCTGTGTTTACCTCACAGTCACAACCTTGAGGAAAGCATGACTGGGAACAGAAGACATGTTATCAAGTATTGCAGAATACTGTAGTCATAAGGATCAACCCAAAGCCTTAACAATTGCCGTATAAAGCAACCTCTTCCAGAAATCTGGAATTGTGGTGCTCTCCTTGGTGCTGAACTTGTCATCCATTGGAAGACTTAGTCTTGCAATTGGAAACAGCTGTTTTGAAGTACTAAAATGTGAAATATTCTCAGTGGTTTTATGTTTGGTGACAGTGACCTCTAATAGGGCACTCATCACACTGTGAGTGTATGGTCTGTCTTAACTGCATTACAATGAACTTTCCGCTCCTACCCTGAAATTAAGTCTCTACAAATTAAAATCAATTTACATTCCAATGGAAAACTAATATAATTTCTTTTTAAAAAGTGTCACACACATGCTGGGCTCTCCTTGGTGCTGAACATGCCTTTCATTAAAGGTTGGTTATCATAATATCAACAAAGATGTAGTTTCATAATCAGTTTTATGATAAACATGAACTCATTTAACATGGGCTGATAGCACACATGACGTGTGTGCAGAACAATCATTGAGTATTTTTGGATGAAGAGTAAAAATTTTACATCACCTTCAGCTGTTTGTCAAAATTACAGATATGTCTAAAAACACATACATTATGGAAAAAATGTAAAGTTTCATTTAGCCAACTCTTTTTGTTTATGTTTAACACAATTGACGCAGAACAATCTTACAGTCTTTTTCTGCACGTACAGTGCACATGAAACCTTTTCACTACAATGTGTGCAGTATGAAAACAAACAGGTGTTTCGTACCTCGCGAAGCTCCCTCCTCTGCACGGCATTGTCGTACTTTTCCAGAACCTGCGCAGACGTGCTTCTCGCCTCCTCCTCCACAACCTCCGACACGATCTCCGTATCAATCATCTGCTCCAGAATCACGTCAAACACAGCTTCTCTCACCTAGCAGGGCAATCATTGACACCATTACCATCGCTGATGACTGCAAATTGCATATAATGGTATAAAT
Source organism: Branchiostoma belcheri (assembly GCF_001625305.1). Lineage (NCBI taxonomy): Eukaryota > Metazoa > Chordata > Leptocardii > Amphioxiformes > Branchiostomatidae > Branchiostoma > Branchiostoma belcheri. The sequence goes on along the minus strand of NW_017803932.1, from coordinate 2,801,913 downwards.
GCATTCATGAAGGATAGACATCCAGGTAAGAGAAGCCAAGGTAGCAGTACCTGTTACTCAGGCAACTGGGTGGATATACAAAAACAATGTAGTCACTGACAAAGGTTAGTGGATGCTACCTGAAGCATGCATCTGTCCATTTTCAAAATGTAGATCCAGTTGCTTGAGTACCTTAACTGTTATCTTCAAGTTGGTATTACCTGGATGTCTAACTTTCATCGATGCCTTTATACCATTACTGCTACTTACAGCCGTCACAAAGGTCGGAAAGGTAAGGTTAACTTACTATGATTATAGTTAATAGACCGTTCCTGATCGAATGCGTCAACCTCACCCCCTGTTCTCTTTTTAACCATTTTGTCAAAATCAACACAGGGAATCTAAAAGCAGCAAGATGAGTTGATGTACATGTATACTTGATAGAGTCTACTTGTATTACCAGTGAGGCAGAATTATGTGAATTTATGACACTGGATGGACTTTCAAATTAAGACGTTCTGTTACTAGCTAATATGCATGTGAACACAGGCAATTATTTCCCATGTTTGCGTGTTCATGTTTCTACATATGTCATAAAGACCTCCCCTGTGAGTGCCCAAGCTGTTTTTTGTCATTTTCTCCAGAGCATGCATACAATCTGTGACAAATGCAGAAAATGCAGTGGAAAATAGGTAGAAAAAGGTATAGTCCAGACTGGTAAACTACAGGAAGATGAAGCCAGGCAGCCTCCCACACTTCACACAGTAAATAAGGTTGGTACATTCTTCAGGCTTCTTTTGGGTTCAAACGAATAACATAATAATTATTGTGCTATCACTGCGTCATAATTGTGTTAAGAAAAGGCAGCAACTTAATTATGCAAGAGCGATTTAATTGTGGACTCCAGCCAATAACTCCCAAATGATTTGCCTGATTGAGTTGATATTTTTATTGAGTACCTATTAGAAAGTAATGAATATGCCAAAGGCATAAACAAGTCCCCTAGACAGTGACACTAGTCCATTTTTATATGATTATATGATCATGATTATTCTTGAATAAGTTAGAAGAGCGCATACAATTTTTTACTGCGTCTGTGCATATGTAGCTTTACCACCATTTCGGTTAAACATATACAGAGAGGATGAAAAGGTGAAAAAGAACAATTTTGAGTATTATTTTGTTCTTCCTTGCAGTTTGTCATTACAATGTCATTGCCTGTTCAACCACCATCATGGTATTTCTGAATCTATGAGACAGTGCATGGATCATGTTTTTTTTCTCTTCCACATGTAACATGTAACTTGTACATGTAACAGTCTTTGGAAGTTTCCAGACACCCAGTGTCATTTGAAAATATTTGTGTAATGATCTTGTTTTTCCATGTGGTAAAGCCACCTTTCTATGTAGTCAAAATTAAACTAAATGTCTGGCACTTGCTTGTTTGATGGAGCTGTTGGCCATCCTTTGTCCACTGGGACATCAATTACTTCTGAGGTCCTGACTTTTGTATTAGGTTTGTACAGTCAAACCTTTCAAGCCAACCATTTGGCAAAAACAACCACCTTCAGTCTTACATGTAAGCCACATCAAAACACTCCTGTCCATTACATACTTAGTTATATGTAGACCTTCTTTTCTGGTGCAGGCAACAAGCATTTTTCCTCAGTCCCAAGAGTGGATGTTGAGTTTGACTGTGCTTGTACTTGAGCATAGCTACATTCTAAGAAAATTTATGTTGTGCAAGAAAACAGATTAGGTAGAAGCATACAGTATTTTTTTACCACACAATGTAATGAAGCCCTGACCAGAAAGCGTTGTTACTTAATATATATGCAGATGAAAGGTTTTAGCTGGTGGACCAAGCTGTTTGATGCACAATTTAATTACAGAGCCGCTGTCAACCAGTTGACAGCAGTCTACCTGTAGTTTTCCATGAAGGAGGTGAGGGAGATTAAAGATGGGAGGTTTCCCGGGCAGGAGTAGGCAGTTTGACACACTGCCAGAGCTCACTTGATGAGACCCTTCAGTCAACTGGGAGCACACGTGAGCAGACTGATAGCAATTGTCACGACGGTTGTCATCTTGGCTCGGTGGCCTTCTTGAGCCACTGTGCACAGAATGCTTGTCTCTGAGTGTGCCTTTCTTCATCCTCCATCTGTGCTAGTCTTTGGAAGAACCGTCATCCCTCGGTTACATTTGGTGTTGTCGGCAGGATGTCGCTAGAACAGCGGTTGGAGACCGACAATGACAGTCACGTGACACAGCACGAGACGACGCAATGGACAGCGGGACCATTGGAGCAGGCAATGCAAGTAAGTGTGGTGTTGTGTAGACTGGGTAGGGAATGCTGTGCACACTCTACCTGATCACTATTTGACTATACATTGTCCAATTTCTTGGGATAGCTTTGTTTTGCTTAGATTGAAAAATGATATCATGGCTTTCCTTGTTAAGTTCCCTATTGGTGCATTGCACCCCCCTCCTTCTGAACACTTCTGAGCAATATATCATTGTTGTATTGAAACTTGGTAAATATTCCATGTTAAAAGATCATCTGAATGTGTGAATCAAATGTTAAAAGATCATCTGAATGAAAAATTTGTGTAAGTCTATTCCTACTAAACAGACACAGACTCGTGCTTACTATGTCAGGCATGAATTCTCCGATCACGTCCGTGGCCAGGTCCATCATCCAGTCGTACGCGGCGCCGCGGTATATGGTGTCTCCCACCATGTCTGATATGGCACCTCGTATAGCCTCCTCTGTCCCCTCCTGTACCACTTCTTCCATGAGGTCTTCTGAGACATCACGGATTAGTCGTGGATCAAAGGCTTTTTCAGCAAAGTACCTGTTTGGGAAACAACATAATTTTGAATGTCATCGGCTTATGGGAGGGATATATGTTGTTTTATTATATATCACTCAATACTACAGGTATACTGATATACATGTATAGGACTGAAATATTTTATTTCATGTCATGTATCTTCTTCTCCTCCTGCCATAATATTTGGTCAAATGGATTCAACTTTAAATTTTCATTTTTACTTCAAACCTGAAATTTGCCACATGCATAGTTAAGGCAAATACTCGCCAGAGATTCCATCTACTTTTTATCTCCAGGCTTTTAGAATTACTGTATTTTGGCAAGTTTTCCTTGCCATCTTTGCCATTTTCAGTGATGAGACCATGTTCTATTACCTGTCAACCAGTTCCCTGTTGGATTCCAGTACAACATCCCTGAGTTGTGGTTTGAGTTGTGAGTTGAGGAAGTCTTCTGTAACCCCGGCGGCCAGGTCTTCATGTGCTGCCGTCAGGCCATGAGATAATCGTGGAGAGTAGACCACAGGTGCCTTCCAAATAAGGAAAACACTTGTCAGTAAACCTAGCTCTTTATTCATGTTCTAGAATGATTAAGGTATTCATTACCACCTTCCAAACAAGGACAGTAGCTGCCAATAAAACTTCTAATAAAGAAGGAAAAGTTGTTTCAGGTTACGATTATCATAATTCATAAAACTTAACCTACCAGTCTGCACCATTTTCTTTGAAACATTTGTCAAATGTTTAACAATTAGCCTTTGGGCAAGAGCTTGCAATTATAAAGTTTAAAGCCTAAAAAAAAGTTGTTGCATGGTTGTTGCATGGTTGTCACCTGTGCGGGTTCGTTGCCGTGTTCAGACAACACCTCGATGAGAATGTCCGGCACCAACTCCTCCTCCATCATCTCCTGTACCAGAGAATCCACGTAGTTCTCCGCAAACCTGCGGTCTGAGTGGAAGTGAAAGGCTGCTGACATGCCCTGAGGAAAGAGGAGAACAAAACCAGGGAAGGCCAATAATTATCATTTATGAAAAAAATTGCTTTAAATGTAACAGTCTGTATTTCACTTTTCCCACTTTTTTAGTCTACAAAATGTACCTCGTAACACAGTTACTGCATTGAATATAGGTAATCCAGATACTGTTTCAAAGATCGCTGCAGTGCATACATTATAAGCCAGTGCCATTGACATTAGATTTGTAGAGATGTCCTTTGTGTAGTGTGACTACCATCCCTAAGGACGTCTTGTTGTCAAGATCACAAGCTAACTTGTGCTCTTTTATAGTAACTTATCAACAAATTACCAAGTTATTAACTAGCATCTGCCATTGCTCTGTGGGTCTGCTATAATATTTGTGATGTCATTGATAAAATCAAATGTTTCTTTTTTGTTTCTAATAAAAGAATACTTCAATTTTTCAAAAGGATCAACTTTTCCTAAAAACACTGTACTTGGTATTACAATGTTCGGTACTTAGAAATACTCATTATTGCCACTGTTTAATTACTTCACTTCACTACACAAATCCTATAAGGAAATTCGTATTATAGAAAAAATCACTCAATAATCATATTTAAATTATATTATGGTGTTACGAATAACAAAATAGAAATAAATTTCTGATGAAGGCAGACACCCACAGAAAAGTACATGTACGTATATAAACATGGAAACTTCAATGGCAGCACAAGTTAATAACGTGACCACTTGTGGACAAGTTACCGCTTTGGACGGGTCAGTTTTTAGGACGCTGATCAGGACGTCCGGAATGGCCTCGTCGTCCAAGAAGGTGTTGACGAAACTGACCACAAAATTCCTGAGTACGCGGTCATTGTGAAGTCTCTATGGAGGGAATGGTGCAGTGGGATGATTAACAGCATTAATTTAAAATAAAAGTTTTGCTCAGAATAGCAATAATAGCACACAAGAAGACAATGTCAGTAAATCTCATATGCATAGCAATTGTATCTGTTTCTATCTACACTTCTACAAAAACACTATAATCTGACAGTTGTTATGTACTACAACCTACCTATCTACTAGTCTGAAACTATTATGAAACCTGTGACAACTTTTAACATGACACCAACATTGCTGGAAGGAAAGCTCTGACATTTTCTTCTACACTTAGTTTTAAGGTTAGGATTTTAACAGCCATGGTTTAAATACAGTTAGATTACTCTTGTTATTGGCTGTTTTGCCACGACTAGCTGATACTACATGTATCTACTGAAAGCAGTACTTTGTTTAAGCTGAGCTGTACAATGTAAGGCCTATGAAGACTTTGTTCCTAGAAAGAGTAGACTACACTAGGATGGGGATTATGGCTTGGGAGTTACCGCAGTTGTCTCAGGGGCCAGTACATCTGTGAGTGCCTTAGGTATAAGACTTTCAGACAGGTATCCATCAATGTAGCCCTCTGCCATGTCATATGCAAACAGTTCATCCAGGGCAGATGTCTCAGGTTGGGAGGGCCCAGAGTCGCTTATTTCTCGTGAGGACGTGGTTTGTGTGTGAGAGGTGTTCTGTCGGGTCAACGGTTCAAGCTTCATGGTTTGTTTGCGAAACTTGACTGTCTTGTTTTTGCTGGGTTGTTTGTCAAGGTCAGTTACAAGGTCATGTCTTGTGTGGTCAACAGAAGGTCCCTAAATAATGATGGCAACAAGATACATGTACACAGGATTGGGAGAAAAGCCATATACCGGTAGGACAGAAAAGGCAGTATGAACATCTCAAAATGAAACCTGAAAAAAAGACAACCCTACCATGGCTTAAGAAGAAAAAGTTGGTTCCAAAAAATAATTTCAATAGGTAGAGATTTTCAGACTCAGATTTACACATATCCATTACAATGATGAAATAAGAAGTGATAAGTATTAATCTGTGCAATATTAATCAACAGTACTAGGCTATATCAGTTTATATTTACATGTATACAGAATATTTCAACAATCAGCCTTCATGATTACTTGTCCACCTTTCCTGAGTCTCCTCCTTCCAGTTGTGTAACTCAGATAACCAACATGGTATTTAGATGATACATAATTATATACATTAAGCTGTAATCACCTTCCTGGTGCTGTATCCCCTGAATGTCTTCTGGATGGCGGTTGCAGCTTGACCAGGATCTGCCAGGGGGCGCCTCACAACAGGGCTGTAGGACGGTTTGTGCTGGTCTGGATGGATGTACTGAAACAGGCAGCAATGAATCGTGTTTGGTTGTGGTCGTCTTTTGTATCTACACGTCTATGTGACAGTTAAGCGAGGAAGGAAATTTTCATTGCCTAAAATGGTTCAAACTTTTATCAAAACACCTCAATCAATTACTTGCCATTATGTAGGCCATATAGGACTTTTCAAGGTTTCACCACTAGTACTAGTACACACATACATCGTATAGGTCTACATTCACAATAATGTTGCATAGGATGACGGCATTTAATTTTCCTGCCCAAGATTTTGATTGCTGTTGTTGATATTTTTGCCATCATTGACAGCTTATGAATTATCAATGCCTTCACTTCATATTTACCTTCGCCAAGAAGGTTATGTTTTCAGGGGCGTTCGTGTATGTGTGTGTGTGTGTGTGTGTCTGTCTGTCTGTCTGTCTGTAAACACGATAACTTGAGAAGGCCTTGATGGATTGTCTTGATACTTGGTAGGTGGGTAGGTCTTGATGAGACCTCAAAATGATTAGATTTTGGACCCCCTAGCGGCTTGTTATGGTACTGCAGCTGAACTTCCGGTTTTGATATCTCATGATCTAGACATGCTACGGTGATGAAATTTAGGTGGTAGGTAGCTCTTGTGCTGGGAAAGAAGTGACGTGAGTTTAGGCCCCCTAGCGGCTTGCTCTGGAACTGCAGGGATAAATTCTTGAAAATATTCAAAAGGGGATAACTCAAGAACCGGTTGACGGATCGTCGTGATTTTTGGTATGTAGGTAGCTTACATGATGCTTAATATAATTATGTGACTATTATGCAAATATGGATGTAATTTGCATAATTTATGGGGAAATTCTATAAATCAGCTGCATTCCATGATAGGACAATTGAAGCTTGTGACATTGGTAATTGACAACGAGAGAAACACAGGAAGATGTTGATTATGCTAATAATGACTTAATTTGCATAATTAATGAGAAAATTTTACAATTATGTATTATGTATACAATTACAAAAATGCTAGAATGCATTCTTTGTTAATATAAGACTGTCTTTTGGTTGAGATTATGATAAAATGATATAATTCATGAAAATTAGGTTCCTATTTCTTAAATCAGGGGAGAATAATCTAATCTAAACTTTGTCAGTTATAAAGATTAACATCATTTGGCGAAGGTATGAGATCGGGGAACTCTAGTTTCCAATTGTATCATTTAATTATTAGCAACAGAGAAACTTTCAACAAAAGTATGTGGAATGGGCCATTTTTCTAATGTTTCTTAGAGGTTATATGTATTAGGTACTTTTTCCAGGAAAGTCTTCTTGTACATAAAAGAAATGATGCATTCCCTAAAAAGTGACATTTTAAGCCCTGTGAAGCCTATACCTCCTAAGGAGACAAAGGGGCATCTATTGAATTTGCGTGAAAGTACCAGTTAAGAATGATACATATGTTTCAATAAATTGCCTAAAATAGCTAAACCCTTCATTAAAAGATACAGTCCAAGGCTTAACTTGAGATTATGCAGAAGTTACCCGTTGTGCTGGGTTAATACTGTACGTTAATCTGACCTTACTGGTGTCTGGGGACATCGCTTCAGTTAAAATCTATGTTTAACACTGAAAGTAACCTGTGTGTCAACGGATAAAGCCCAGAATAATTATTCTACCAATTATAAGATCAGAAGCAGAAGCAGCTTAGCTTTCCAATAAGTACCTTATGACAGTACCAGTACTTTTAAGTAAAAATCAATCAGGGATGTCCACCAATCAGATGGCTTGTTGCAAGTTTAGTCCGGTGGATGTCCCCTGACCTACATTTTTACGAGTGACATCAAATGACCATAAGTATGGAGTGAAAACAAATTGAATGGATGATAATGGCCACTAATGGGCTTTGATTGATGTGGTCTTCAGAAGAACAAGCCATGTGTGGTAATGCAGAAATAAGATTCAGGCCATTTTCTTCCCCAAGGCATTGTTACATGCGACTGGGAGGGAAGTACAAAGACTCTGCTACTACATATTACATCAAGGCCTTCAGAAACGGATCATGATCACAGCTTAAGTGACCACGGTTTCTTATTCTTGTATTGTAGGTAATTTAAGCAAGATTTTTCATTATCAGTTAACTTCAGCTGTTCATGATGCAAGATTTAACAGCATCTATCTGGAAGATGCCCAAAATAAAACCCTCATAATTATGGATAGCTTACATTAAGTCACAGTTGAATAAACCAGGCTGGTACCTGCAATGAAGTGATGACAATCGATTCATTACTTTCACGTTGCCCAATTCACGTGTCCATTAAGAAGGAGTTTGATCCCCTATTGACATGGGGAAAATCCGCTTTAAAATTTGAAAAGTTGCAGGGAACGTGAGTGGATTTCCCGAACGTTCAGTTTGATGGTATCCATCAAATTAGCTTGCAGGAAAGGTAACTGTTGAGATTTACCTGCCGTAAAACTAAGCCTCCCGTGCAATTGTCTAAGGAATTCAACATGGACTTATCGGATCATCAAACAGATGCGTACAAATTCAAAGATACCTACAGTGTCTCGTCGCTCAGAGGCAATCACGACAGTTCGGATGTCGCGAGGAAGAGAAACAAGCTGAATGGCGCGCAGGCCAAGATGCAGGTACGTATTTGGGTATACTTAAATATACAGTAGCAGATAAGGTATTATACTGATTGCCACTCCTATGTATGCATAATATACATGTACAAGGAGAGAACGGTTATCATAAATTACCTTATGGAAAACTGTACGATTAGGGAGACATGGGACAAGATTGCAAGTTGAATTTGATTGAAGTTGAGTACAAACTAAGCCACGTTTGGGATAGTGTTCTCGCCGCAAAAGCGCCACCTACATCGGCTACATATAGCGGCGAGATGCAGTACTCCAGTCAGAAGCTCTGAAGAAGGTGTCTGATAGACACCGAAACGTCAGCGAGGTGAGACTCTTTGGTTGTGTAAAAAGAATTCCCCTATCTCTTAAGTTGAATTTGATTTTTGTAACAAACCAACATTGGCATGGTTGTGGCATACAGGTCTCAAGAATTTTGACATTGAAAGAAAGCTTTGGCAAGCTTACGAATGTAGACTTGGTAAAATATTAGGAATCATGTACCTAAGGACTAGTGTTGAGTATCATACCCGGGAAACTTACCTTATAAGTGTCCAATGCTGTATCGTACGGGTACAGCGAGGTACCCTGTTGAGGGGACGGTTTCCGATGTGTGTACAGGTCTGCAGTATCGTACAGCGCTTGCTTCGGTCGGAGGTAACCTACTTCCAACGGATCCATCCTCCCACCCCCTACCTGTGGATAGTTTGTCCTTTTATCTGTAAAATTGTTCGGGACGGGGGTGTAGTTCAACGATTCCTTCGCCTTGAATTTGGACAGTGCTCTCGCGTCCTGGACGGTATCGGACTCGTCTGCCTGGATCCCCCGCTCCTCGACGGTATGCGTGGCGGCGTCGCGGTGACTTCTGTGTGTCTCCGCCGCTCGCCGACTGCCGAGGTGCTTGACTCTTGTCTCGCCTTTTTCCTGTGGACGGTGTCTCGCCTTTGCCTTGGTTTTCCCTCTGTCCCGTCTCTTGGTTCTCTGGTGGTGAGGTTGGGGTTGGGGGTAGAAGGCCGGCATGGCGGGGTACACCATGGGCGGCTGGTAGTAACCGTAGGGGTACGGTTGGGGAGGGGCGGGGCCGTTGTGGTACGGGTACGCACGATCTTCATCGGACGATTCCCCACTGTCGTAACTGTCCTCATCTGACACAGGCCTACGGAAAATTTTTCAAGAAATATCAGTGTTATAAACTTGTATAACAGCATCATACAAGGGGCATTACGTGAGCACGTCGGCAGAACCTACTGCACCTGCGCAAAACCCGTGATGTATTGTACATAGCATTTTGGCAGAATGTCTCATATAAGGTTGTATTCGCTCATATAAGGTTAGCATTTCGACAGTAGTTTCCAAATGTTATGTCGGAAAGAATATCCTCTGCAACAGGCAAAATTCTGATGCAACGTTGACCAAAAATCCAACGAAAAACGCGAAAATACGGGGTTCTGCGCAGGCACAGTATGTTCTGCCGACGTGCTCATTACGTGTGTGTACATCTTGGGTAGAATTACATGTATGTGCAATATATATGTCAGGGTAGTGACTTTGATCTGGTATACCAATAGGAATTCCAATTAGAGTCTTTGTCAACAGAGACTCTATCTACATTGACATATATGACATTGTATATAAATTATATAATATGCTAACTCTATAAAATACATGTGTTCTCTTTTGTTACAATGACAGTCATCATTGTATTGAACACTTGATTAACGGCATCTACTTTTTCAGAATCTGAATTCCACAACTAGTTAGTAAAAGCATGCAAAATCAAGGGTCACGGCACTTGGACAAATTTGAACCGGGAGCACTCTACATTTAACAATGATAACGATAATAAAACTTGTGATTGAAGAGTTTATTCAATGCAATATACATGTACACTGGCTGCCACCTGTGTTGTCTACCATAATTATTTACCTTACATAATCTGAAAAGCTCCCAGAAAATTCAGACATTACTGACTTCTTATCCCTCATACTGATGAATTTGTACCTTCAGCAATCTTCTCATAAAAATGGCTTTAAAAGACTAATAGTATGTACTTTGCCATGAATATTGTATCCTTGTAATTCATATTGACTGTAGATAGGCTCTCAGCCTAACTCACCTTTGGAAAGCGTCCCTCTTCGGTTTTACCGGTGGAACGACTTTCCGCCTCCCTCTCCTGAGATCATCATCGCTGTAATACTCCGGAGGAGTACTTAATCTGAGATAAAGATGAGAAAACATGGGATAATAGCTCTGAACAGAGACTGAACAGGTATAACAGTTAGTTAAGAAAAACAGAAAACCGAGAAGGGTAGAGAAAACGGGTTGTCAAATTGTCTGTGAACAGAACCAATCACTGAGAGGGATCTAAGACAGCCTTTTCCATAAAAAGACAAAACATTTTGAATGACGTATGCACAATTACTCCCCAAATGCCCTTAGCTTGTGATCGTATGACAAATGCAATCAAGACAAAATTAATGAGTGTAGCTAATCCAAGACAAAAGTTGTAAGTTCCTAAAGGCCTATAAGGTGTTTGATTGCTGTACCTTAGTTGTGGTAGCTGTGGAGGTGTTCTCCTGCTAGGGTAGATGTGTTTGTGTTTGCCAGCTGACATGACTCTGGCTGGCCTACTGTCCTCCGGGTCCAAGGAGGCATTCGGCTTCCCTCCCAGCTCCTTATGCACACGGTTCAGCCTGTAGGACACAAAAAGGAATACATGAAACATCTCAGAAAAACCTGAACCGTACATGTTGTACATGACCAAAAGGGTTAAATGTAATCTATCCAACACGTACAACCCTCTGCTGCAATCACGTGTTTCCGACGTCACGTCCCGGAAGCTGCAGTCAAAGGGTCCAATCCCGTGAACAAGGCTGATGGAGTCAGTCGAAAATCTGGCGTAAGTCCCAATTTACTCCTGTTGGATAGAACGTTTAACCCTTTTGGTCATAATGAAGTTTACCAACACAGATGAACTTTCATGCTAAACCCTAAATCTTTACAATGTTCATGTGACCCTCCTGAACATTGTACAGTGCTTTCTCTCGGTTCTCTCATGCATCACTGTTTTTTTTTTAAGATCTTTATTATGTGTCTCTATTGTGTGCACTTGGGTTTAAGTACAATCCAATTCCTAAACTATTCTACAATTATCATGAATCTTAACTGCCAAGCTGGTGTAGCTGTGTAACACCAGCATCACTGAGGAATGCAGCAGTGTCTGGCTGTACATCACACCAAATGAGCAATATATGTCTACAGAATGTACATACTGGGACTGCAGGAAATGTGCATAAAATGTATCATTTAACTTAAGGTTGTTCTAAGGTTAATTGTTTTAAGGTGTTCATGTCTTTAAGGGGCAATATCCCATCTATGGTTTTCAAATGTTGTTTAGAATAACATGTCTTATGCTACAGAAAAAATTCTGATGCAACGTGTTGACCAAACATCCAATAGAAACCATGATGGGTTTGCACACTGGCATACCCGCTAGTACTTTCTGCCAACGTGCTCAACAAATGACTTGTCCCATTTTATCCATAATCCTATCTAATTATCAACTGGTTTTCAAAGGCCCCTGTCATACTTAATGACAACTGGTCACATTCTGTAACAGTCAATTCTGGATTGACAAGAATGTTAATATAATGAGTATATAACTTGGGCATCCATTGACATATAGCATGCATCAAGTTCTGTTTTCAGCTAGCCTACATTGTACATTAAGAGACTGTCAGATAGATAATAATCATATTAGTGACTGAGTCAGACAGTCTGTATAGACTGAGTGGGACTGAAAGGTTTTTTGTTGCCATTAGCATTTCTTTGTGTCTTTTGTATGATGGACTGAACAGGGTTAGGGGCAGTGCCTGAATATTAGATTCATAATTAAGTTGCTGGGAGGGATTTGACATGGTTGCCATGCATAAGGGACATTCTTATGTACGTCCAAGTGCTTTCAAGATTCAAAAGACTTCACGGTATCTGGACTCTGGTACAATTTCTACAATAACCATTAATTCTTTTGTCTGGCCCCTTAAGAAGCCAATAACTTATCTAGTAAGGGGGCTGCTAAAATATCCTTTTATTGTGATTAAAAGAGCTACACTGTAGCTAATTAATATAAGGGGCTACATCTATACCACTTCTTTTCTTTTTTATTTCAAGCCATGAAGCCCTGCAAAAGATATCTGCTACAATAAAACAATACCTCTATGAAGGAGCTGGACATCTTATACTTCATCTGTAGCCCAGGACAGAAAAAAATAGGAAAACATTGAAAAGACAAACAAAAACACGGAAAGAACTGCACACTGGATGCCCAGTGGACGACAGACAAGAGCCATGCCATTTGACACTGTGATAATCAACAATAGCCCTTCATGGTCTTTTTTTCAGCTCACTTGCATTCAATCAGTACAGGTATGTGACAACATAACACTCAGACTTACTGGTACTTAGTATGCAATTGACTAGGTTGTAGCTCTTTTTAACTTTCTTTTGTGCCTTATGATAGATTAAGCTGCAAATAAAAAAAGCTATGATCACAATGTTACTGCATCTGGTGCAACAGTTTCAAAATTGAGCTTCATTCTACTAGTTAACATTAGAAAAGCCTTAGTAGCCAAAAGTGAGTACATGTATTAGTATTTTGCTGTGGATATGAATCCAATGAATCGTTACTAATAATAATACCATTCAAGGTTGCCACTGAATTGTGTCAAATCCGATCATACACCAATTCAACACCGTAGCATCAGTCACTAAAGCCTACTGGGCCAAATCACCCCACAGTGTACTGTGTTTGTGGCTAAATCAATACCTCTGCTTTGAAGTGCAAAAGCAGAACTATAAAAACACCCCCCTTAACTGTAGGACCTGACAACAAAAAGCATCAATTTTGCAACTCTGGAATGGTAAAGAAACAAAACCTTGACTAGAGTTTAGCTTTTACAATACATGTTGCAATCTTCAAATGCGATGAAATTCTCTAACAAAATGCCTTTGCAATCTAAAGTTACATACTAAAAAGCAATATGTACGACAGCAATTCTAGTACAGTTCTGAATATTCTACGAGGCTTAAAATCTTAATTCTTAGCTAGACTGTGCGTCTAAAGTTTCATGCTACCAGTTATCTGATATCAATTATGAAAAAAAATCTGTAACTTACAAGACAGAAAAGATAAAGTCCTCTCCCTAAGCACAAAGCCTCTCTGCCATACAAGTTTGAATTATTCTACCATATCATAAGTGCCATAAATGGCCAAGCTCTGAATCCTGAGCTACAGCAGTACAGTTGTCACTGACAACAAAAAGGTGGCTACACATGCAATATATAAAGATGCATTTGTTGCTTTTGCACAATCTATAGTATAGAATCTGAAGAACTGATGCATTGTCTAAAAATTGACATATTGCAATATAGCGTGCTTTAGATTACAATGTACAACAATGTTAGAAATTTGTGTGAAGGTAGATCTGTCACAATTTCCACATCTCTACAGCTTGTACATGTCAGGATAAAAGGTGGCATTATAAATTATACTATATATATTGTTGATGCTTGGTCCCAGATGTAGTACTTTCCTTCCTGACTGCAGTGTTGCGTGACTTTTAGTGTTGTATGAAAGATTTAAGCCATCATGAATTCTTTATGGCATCTCAATCATTATCTATACATAAATACAAAAACCAGACCAGAAAAGATCATCGCTCCGCACAATCAGGACCAATTGTTTGCCAATTTCAATGCGCTTACGCCACAGAAAGGAGACTTCTAATTGGTGGTTTCCATGGGTGGGTACGGCGTGTGCGTGTCCCGTGTTTTGTCGGACCTATACCCGTCCTTTCTAGTCTTTGATGAATAATGCACGATGACAAATGGCTCCTCTTAAACTTTAATTTGATGCATGGTTACTAATCTTCTTATTCGTTTTGGATGGGTCACAACAGTTCAACTACCAGGGACATCTCAGATGTAACAATACTGGATACCTAATAGTATATTTTTCTTAAAAATGGAACAGGCAATAGGGGTGCTATTTTATATATGCCATAATTTAAAAGCATGTGCCTGATACAAGTGGTAATAGAATTTGCTATTATGTGGGAAATTTGGAATGACCACTGAGCATGTCAACAACAAGTTTGCCATCAAGAAGCCTAAGAGTGCCCTAGGCATTTTAGGATCAAATTTACTAAATCTCTGTATAAAGTCCTGGGGAATACTGTGTTATCCTTTTGCACTACATCTAGCTGCTCCCTTGTGTTGACCTAATTTACTAGCTATTAGGGTATTAGAGTGTCTTTCTTACTTATGAAAGTAGATTAGTCTCTTAGAATCGTTATATATTATTTATCGAGCAATAGTCCAACTTCCATTTATGTAAATTGTTACAAGCTGTCACACATTGTACATGCTACAATTGTCAGAATTTCTTCTTCTATGATATTTCAAATAAGTTAACTTACACATATTTGAAGAGAAAACAAGTTGTACATAGAAGGAAGACATGTCTAGTCAACAAACCTAACCTTTAGATATCTATGTATGCCAACCCTTAATTGTACTGCACCACACAGTAATGATCATAATGAGAATGGCATGTCCACACATCACTTGGGATTCAGTCTGATTTGTGACAATATGAATATGATAATGATAAAGAATATTACCTTAATCTGCCAACCCTATTGTAATTTGTGACCTTGGGTTTGCTTGGAGTGAAAACTCCTTGGAGTAAGGTGCTATTAATCAATTTTGGTCTATCTTGTCAGCACGTCAGCAAAACATGTCCCTAGTGCATGACAGGCAAGTCTTTCAACTTAATTCAAAAAGGCCACAGAAGCATATCATCAAACCAAGAAACCGATCTCTCATGATATCATCCAGTCATCATACATCTTCCCATGTTGGCATAGCTGACAGATCACATCTTACAGTATCCCTAGAAATATTTAGTGCTATCGTAGCACACATTTTAACCCGAGAACTGGAGGTAGAGAGACGTATGTGTGATTAAGGGGGAGGGGGGCATACGCACTCAAAAACTTACCCCTCTTGCAGTTGTGTCCAGTTCCTTTCTGGGTGGGCAGTCGTCATATTGCATCACATTGTTTCATCACAAAGCCAAACGTACAATAAAACATGTATAGCTCAGGAGATACTGTGCAGTCTTCTGTCAATACTACGGTCACGGTGTTTTTCCTGTCCCACCAAAACAAATTTGTCCGGCAAAGTCGCGACGCCGAGCCGTTGTCATGGCCCCTCGGCACGCCACAACCGCCGGAACATCATCAAGTTTTAATAGGAAACGGGGACTGCTGTCACGTTTTAAAACGCGGTTTAATAGCGAAGTCTTTTGGCTGTCAGTCCGTCCACGGCGACATCTCGGTCCCGGCAAATGACATTTGATCCAGTTTGAGGGAGGTACTTGAGTGTTGGGTTCCAAAACACAATATATCCGGAAAGTTTACTCACTAAGGGTGCTATCCCGGCAGACCTTTGGGCTGGTTCGTCCACTAGCAAAGATAGGGGTGCTAGGTTTACAAAATGCGTGTACAAATATGTTCTAAATTTTGTTTTTCTGTCGTCCAATCTTAGTTGGACCAACTCAGATATAGAATGATGATTATAGTTATATCTGTATGAGTGTAAAAGGTACAATACAGTGTCCGCTAATGTTCTTTTTACTTCCCCTCTACTTTCAACAGGCAATGGAATAGTCTGGTTTGCAACAGGTGTTTGCTGAACAGCTGAAGACACCTGCTTCTTTTGAACTGAAGGAACCCCCTTCTTCTGCTTCTGATAACGGAAGACTTTTTCACAGACGGGGTTCTGTTTTTGTGTTGTTTTGTATGTTTGAAATTTTGAGCAGTCGTTGTTAACATCATGCGTTGTATACTTTCCGGAGGTTTGGCCTCAATCTAATATCCTTTTCATATATTCTTTGAGAGACTTGGTAGCTATACGTATACATGTAACGTTACAAGCAAGTCGAGCCCTGCTTCCCTTCATCTGGGATCTTCGATTTTTTTCCTTTTGTTCTTTGTTCTCCGCCGCCCTTCAGGTACATGAAGAAACAGTGCAGTCAGAAACTTTTTTGTCAACGGGCGAAAGTTGATGAAAATTTGATGTATGTCAACTTATTTTTATTAGTACAGTACTTTAGTAGGACATTGTACTTGTCGCATGCAGGGTCGTGGCACATTGATATACTGTAAAGTTATATTCTTGTATGTACACATGTATATTAAATGCAGAGCTAAAATTATGGTTTGCTTCTGTATATAGCCCAAGTTCTGTATTTCAAACTTATGACGCATTTCAAGCGTAGGCAGGTTTGATGTTTAAAACACGACCTCTCACACTGCCTTTGTCCAACATCAGATAAGACACACTGTATTCGAAAGTTCTTGTATAAAATAGTTTGTAAAATAGAGTGGACATTTCAACACAATACTACTGAGTAATCGACCGAAAAAATAGTTTTACGAACGCTTTACGCGGGATCATCATCCTTTTCTCTCTCAAAATAATGTAGCCGACAGTTCCAAAAGTTGCTACCACAACCACGCAAGCTGTTGTACAGAGACTAATCATGTAAACGTTTCAGTGAAAGTCAGCTATAAGCTAATTCTAACCTAAATACTACTAGTATTCAGCCGGTGGAGTAGAAATATATGGTTATGCTATCAAATACCTCAAGCCTCCAGTTTGTTTAACACAGGAGGTCGGCCAGCGAACACAGGTTGCCCCTTTATCTCTCGGAAAATTAGATAACCAAGTTTCCCACCCACCACTACCACAACCACACAAGCTATGACTACTCCAGCGACGAGCCCGCCGTTGACTCCGGCTGTCTTCTCAAGTTAAATTTAACCTCGGCTTACTCCATGGCACAAGGGTAATAGCTGCCGCTGTCGTCGGTACAGAAGCGATCGTGTCGGCAGGCGCGGAGAAAGGCGTCCCAGTAGTCGGCGCGGATAGGCATGCCCTCCAGCTGCCACGCGTTGTGGCTCGGGTCCGACTCGTTGTAGATATGAGCCGGGTGTAAAAGTGTGTAAAACTCTCTCTCTCCCTCTCTCTCTCTCTCTCTCTCTCTCTCTCTCTCTCGCTCGCTCGCTCGCTCTCTCTCTCTCTCTCGCTTCCATGCTAGGAGGACGGGAATCTCACTATACGAGCCCAGTCTTTTTTTTTTGGTCTCTTCGATACACAAGTACTTTTGATACATCAGATAGTATAGATATTTATGGTTGGATGGATTTGGTAGTGATAGATGCACGGATAAACGGATAGATAAATAGATTGACAGATAAACCGATAAAGTGATTTCTGTAATACCTGCGTTAGGTTCGCATTCGTGCAGACAGGCCTCCTGCACGAAGAAGCGCTCACAGGCAGAGCTGAGGGGACCACATCGGTCCAAGCGCCGCTCCTTGCCTTACGATTCCTTGATCTTCTGTGCGGAGGACACGGTGTTCTGGTGACAACAGGAGTAGTCCTGCCAAGGATGACACTCTGTGAAGTTGTCTGGTTCTGGTCCCGGGGTGTCCTGTCAGAGAAAAGCACTGACAGTCAGATTTGGGTACTTGTATACCGGTAGCCGGTATAACCGCCCTTAATTCGGCAGCCAGCTTTGCAGGCACGCGGCTCGGCGGCGGCTGGCTTTACCGAACCACATGCTACACAATATATATAGCATTTGCACACCTAACTATAAAAATTCTAAAGCTATATAGTGAGGATGCTTCTTATGTACAATTTAAGGGGACAGTGAGTTCCACTCTGCGATAGTTCTAGGAAAAACCTCAATCCTTGGTTGATAACTCTGGTACATGAAGGCATGAGTATGCCTCCATGACTGTACTATGGCCCCAAATCTACTTACTACAATACGTGTTAGGGATCAGATATCATATCATCGCCTGCGTTAATGACTATACAAACCTTATGAAAGTACTCCAAGTGACAGTCATCAGCTGTTGGCCACCCGAGTCTCTCAGCCACTTTGTTATTTGGGTTCTCGGCTTCAAAGAACCACATGGTGAAGGCCAGGCTGAGGTTTGTCTCGTACGCGAACGAGTGGTCCCACATCTTCTCACACAGTTCCTTCCCGCTGGAGTAGATCTCACCGAACGTCCTACAGGCCGGTACCGGTACGTCTGCCGGCTGCACGGGCGCTGGTCCAGTCAGCACCAATAGGACGGTCAGGCTTAAGATGGCGACATCCATGGCGTCCACCTTATCAACTGTTCAATGATGTGTGAAAGACAAACAGCAATGTGTCGTACCTTGCTCTTGAGCTGAGCTTTAAAGGCACCCAATGCAATTTCAGGGCGGCAAAACTGGATTTTCAATGCCAAGTTTCTGCTCATTCTTCTTATGTAGCAAGTTTAATCAACCCTATCCCGTAGCATACTGATATCTGTGAGGCAAACATGCGACAACACTGACGGGAAACGGTTGCTTGTTTAGTATCATATAGGCCGGTTCTAGCTATTTATGGACGGTACCGTGTACCCACTAAACAAAGAGACGGCTCGTGTAGACTACTTGAAACGCTTCAAGTATAAAATGATGATGAAAATGTGCTATGAAATATGCAGTAAATGTCAATATCAGACAGAGTTCCTCATCCTTAATATGTTCTATTCTGCCACCCTGAAATTGGATTTGGATGTGCCCTGTGCAGTCTTGCAATTGAACTTATAAGTTAGCAGTTGAGAAATATCCGACGTCGGTACAAAATCAAAATATAAGATTACCTGCAGCTGGTTCCTTCAACAAGAAGCCAGGCGTTGTGAGTGGCAACAACAACTTTCCTGATCGTGCACTCTATTTGCTGACCTAGCTGTGACCGTACCTACCAGGTCAAGGTCATCCTAGTTAAGCATATCGAGGCCAAGACAATGGGACGCGTCAAAATAGCTGAGGAAGGGAATTAAGTGGTGGGAGGGGGATAATGAAAAAAAAAAACTGATTGATATAACTTATACAAAAAAATAGTCTAGGAAAACTGGTCAAGGCCAAATAAAAAAAACAGACCCCCGCTAAATATCGCAGAGTCCCTTGGACAAACACCATACCATTGACAACACTTCAAGGACAAAGTTCACGACAAGAGTTCCACGATCTCATACCTTCACCATATGATGTATCATAAAGGTTTCTCGTTGATTATGCAAACAAGGTCTTCATTTGTATGAATTATTATCAGTGGATGATAAACTTGTCCAAAGTTTGAAAAGTTGTTGGCAGTAGCATTTTCTCAACTATTATGCAAACATGACCCTATTTTACCCTACCCCATTTCCTACAATAACCTCTTTTTTAACACACAAGCCCATGGAGTTTGGTTAACATGCAGAATTTAATTGTTATGATCTTGATTTACGCTCTGTTTGTTCTTGTCTGTCTAAATCTACTGCACAAGCAAAACAGGCCATCTCTAGCTTTCTTTAAGTTCCATGACTGACTACTTGACCAATTTGGTACTCGTAGGAAGTAGTGAGTCATTTTACACGAGAAAGTTGGAGAGAAACATCCGAAAATTCGTTAAGTCTACTTCCCACCATATATTTGAAGAACAATTTAGCTTTTCCATAGTAACTTTTACCACCACGCGTTAATTCCCATTGATCTCGATTTGTTTTTTCAGCAAGGAATACCAAGGCCGAAGGTGATTCTTCGAAGGCCTTCGAGCGTCACACTAAATACGAAGACGACTGACGACATCCCAAAGAAGGACAAGAAAGAGAAACAGACGGTTTCTCGCTTGAGCAAACAGTTCTGCGACGCCACGACATGCCACGGCCTGAATCGTATCGGGTCGGCGCAGTCCACGGCCGCTCGGCTCATGTGGCTGGCGCTCGTGCTCACCGCGGCTGGCATGACCATTTGGCAAGGAAGCAGACTGGTCAAGAAGTACATGTCCTATCCCGTACAGGTCAAGGTCGGCATCGTCGTGAACAACAAACTCATATTCCCCTCGGTAACCGTCTGCAACCAAAACAGACTGAGGAAGTCGAGGCTGAACGGATCGCGTTTCCAGCCCCTCATAGAGATTGACGATGAAACTATAGGGTCGGTGGACTTCCTGGAGCTGCAGGGCCTAGATGAACCGCTAGATGGCGAAGATGTTGCTCCAACAAATGCCCCAACAACAAGTGCCCCAGATACGGCAAACAGATCCAGGAGATCGGCCCATTGGCTTGAAATGGAATCCATGAATCGACTGCATGAAAAGCGACGTCATATGGTAAAACGGAAAAACAGAGCTACGTCTACCTGCCCTACGGCGCCGGTGAGTGGGACAGACATAGTTTGCTTGGACGAAAAGTTCTTGATGGAGAATGCTTCCGAGGGCTGTGCTCAAATAGGCATGCAGTTGTGTTCGTACCACCAACTCCGAACGGCACACGCAAGAGGCATCCGCGACCCACTGCCGCTAGATCGAAGCGACTCCTGGCGATTCTTCAGTCGTCCCGGCTGGGATGTCACTCTGCAGAACGAATGCGGACCCCGCTATGAGAACGTCGTGGATGAATGTTACGATGGCATGTTCCCACACACATCTCGTGCTGGGACCGAAGGATTCCTCTACTGCTGTACCAAAGAGTACATCGTGACCGACGAAACCTTTACCGACCATCAAGGAGCAAAACAGGCTTGCGACGACCAAGGGTTTCAACTGTGCACGCCTCAACAACTCAAGAAGATCTTTACCGATGGGTTTCGGGGTGAGACATGGGGCTTCGTCAGCGATCCAACGAAAAAGGCCCACCTCAGCCCGTGTGGCTGCCGACCAAAGAAGATGTGCTACCAGCTCACGTACGGCTACGTGCCCAGGACAAACCGAAACATGCCTGCCTACTGCTGCCAGCAAACGTACGCGCTCCTAGAGGTGGATTCTCCTCAGCAAAATCGCGCTGAAGAAACCTGCTCGTCAAAGAACTTTCATTTATGCCCCATCCAACGGTTGGTAGATGTGCACAAAGCAGGCATCCAATCAGACAGATGGGGATGGGTGAAGCACCCCGGTAGGATTGCTCTCCTTGGTAAACCATGTGACGACCTCCAGAGCAACGACACGGAATGTTATCAACAACGTGTAACCCACTTGGACGACCAGACAAGTTCTAATCTTTCCCATTGCTGTTCACCTATGATTGCCATCTCGAATGACCGGTTCCAAGACGAAGAGGATGCATCAAACTCCTGTGATCGACAGGGCCTTCAGCTGTGCACCCTGCCTCAGCTGGTGACGGGTTATCGCAGAGGTACCCCGAGTGATGACTATGGTTGGGCCAGAGACGGCACCTACCAGGGCATCGTCACCAAGTGCAGCTCGGACGCGAACTGTTCCAACGCGAGAACGGTTCGTCCAGGCGACAGCTTCCCAGCCTATTGTTGCCAGTACGTCGAGGTTAAGATCACCATTCCACCAAGAACACAGTGTACCAACATGATCCGGGGCTGTAGCGAACCTCTCGGTATGGAAGATGGTCGAATCTCAAACCATCAGATCACTGCATCCTCCACTATGGGTAGAAACGGCACACTGCCCTACCAAGGTCGCTTGAATGGATGGGGTGCCTGGTGGGCCGATGTCATTTCAGATAGCAATCTGGGCAGCAATGAGTGGTTCCAAGTTGATTTACTAAAGCCGACGTATGTAACGGGACTGATGACGCAAGGGGTGAGGGGAGGCCTCATTATAACCTACAAGCTTTTCTACAGCAACGATTCTCATGGTCCTTGGATGGTGTACAGGGACAAGAGCAGTAACAGGGAAGAGTTATTCAAGGGCGTGACTCGAGTGGGTGAAACGAGCCACCAGCATTTTGCCTACCCGATCTTGACGAGGTACGTCAGATTAAAACCTCACTTCTTGTCCAACAAGTACGCCACCTTGCGGATGGAACTGGTCGGCTGCGATCCTGAGACGTGTGCGGACCCGAGGAGCACGGACGCGCGTGGCGTGGTGGACGTCTCCCTGGACTGCCAGGGACGGGACTGCTACGTGGGTAACGGGGAGAACTACCGAGGGACGAAACGGACCACGGAGTCTGGAAGAGGCTGTCAGCAATGGACGCGACACGACCCACACCCCCACTGCAACATCACCAGTGACACCTATCCAGGAGCGTGTCTGGTGTTAGACTATTGTCGCAACCCGGACGGCAGACCAGGTGGACCGTGGTGCTTCACTAAAGACCCGGACGTTCCATGGGAACCCTGCGGCGTGGGAAAATGCACGCTGCACGAGAACGAGGTCTTAGATAAAGCGGCATGGAGAGGGTACATTGAGAAATCGAACACGTCCGACAACAGTGACCTGTCAGAGATCCTTCCTCCGGCCACGCGCCAGGAGCTGCGGCAGCTGGGACATCAGAGGAACGACTTCATCCTGCAATGTAGCTTCGACAAACAGCCCTGCTCACCGGAGGACTTTATCACGTCACAAAACGCAAAGTAAGCCTCTTTTGCTTTTCTTATACCTTGATCTTACAAACAATCGGTATCTTAGAATCAATCAACTTTTTTGATAGTTGGTTCGTAGTGAATGTTTGGTTTCCAAGCTCTTTCCTGTTTATCACTCTAATCTATCGTTTCGCCTGTTTTTATAGGTACGGCAATTGCTTTACATTCAACAGCGGTCACAATGGGGTGGTTCGCACAACTACCAGGTCCGGAACTAGCTATGGTCTCAAACTTACCCTGAACGCCGAGTCAGCAGAATACCTGGGGCTCTTCGGACAGAGAGTGGGCGCTAGGGTCACTCTCCATCCGGTCAACTCCACGGCCTTCCCGGACACGGAGGGCATAGATGCTCCTCCGGGAACAGCCTCGTCCGTCTCCGTGAGGCAGGTCGTCATCACCCGCACGCCTTGGCCTTACGGACAGACGGACTGTACCAGCAACGACGACGACTACGGGTCGCTGTACAGCGGGAAGATCTACACCCTGCGGATGTGCGAGAACACCTGCCTGCAGTGCGCCATCATCAACCGGTGTCGCTGCGCCACGGACATGATCGACCTCACACGGAAGAAAGCCATCAGCGAGTGCTCCCCGCTGTTTCACAACTCCACGGTCCCCGTATGCAACATCGCTAAATCGCGAGTTCAAGCGTGCGTCAGGGGCTTATGGAAGCGTTTCCAGCGAGGGGAACTCGACTGCAAATGTAACCAGGCCTGCAGGGATGAAACATTCGACCTCAGCCTCTCGTCCTCCAAGTGGCCCTCCAATCAGTTCGTTCCTTACATCTTGAGGGACCTGCACATGATCCAAGACGTCCGGAGAAACAATCTTCCGCGGAACATGAAAGAGGTGAAGGACAATCTGGTCCGGGTCGAGATCTCATACAAGGAGTTAAACTACGAAAGCATATCGGAAGAATGGAACTACAAAGAAGAGAACCTCCTGGGCGATATGGGTGGTCTGCTGGGCTTTTACATTGGCGTGTCCATCATCACTATCTGTGAGTTCGTCGACTACGTGCTCGACTTGTTCGGACTTCTCTGCAGAAAGATCAAAAGAAGCCTAAAGAGGAAGAAGTGACAGACAAAAAAAACTTAGACTGTTGACAATGACACCAACTGAATCTGGCCTGGCATGCATTTCAATAGTTGCTGAAGATTTCAAATCATCGATAGGGTTTCAGCCGAATGCGTCCCCCACATTCCTAAATGGCCAAACTTGCCATTTCTCTCTCTTCTACTGTCTTTTTCCTACCTTTGCTATACCACTTCTGTGGACCAAACATCCTTCCAGAGGGCACCACGCCTTCGTTTTGGCACGAAAGTATCTTGAGCTAATACCCCTGGACTTCTTTTTTTTACATTGATTGAACTAAGCCTTGTTAACGATTTCATGGGTGAAAATAGGACCATGAAAATCACGATGTGGTTTGCCCTCTCTGGGGTGTATTCTGCTGAAACCCTATCGTATAAACCAAATGAAATCCAACGTACTCCTCTGGTGCAAAGTAGAAGATCACAGAAAGGTGAGTTTCCAAGTTAGGATCTTTCCAGACGACTGGGCATGATGGAATGGTATGGAGGCAAGTCAAAATTTGACAAACCTACGTACAGCTATTTCACCATACGTACACTTTTCAGATCACGCTATTGTCTTACAAGTTGCGGAGGAACATCTTTTGTCACCAGGACTGCCTTTCTCGAGTTGTATCTATTGTCACCCGTAAGATCGTTAAAATGGCGAAGTCAAAGAATGTGAAAAGTATGGGGGTATTGCTCAAGATGCTCTCGTGTCAAAAATCATTGCACAGAATTCTACCTTTAAGCACACCATGAAGCATGCGTAAAAGTTCTGTTTTCTCACTCGAGTGTATGGAAATTGCAACCTTTACGGATGCTTTAACGTGTGTTTAAAGATCGGATTCTGGACAGTGAATGACGCCCCCTTGCAGGGTGTTTGGTCCCAAGTTGCCGTTGGAGCAGCAACAGTTCATGATGCGATCAGTAGACGTCGCTACTACACGGCAATGAGATAGCGGTGCAGTTGTGAAGATGTGGGTTCTTCTTATTCTTTTGAGTCGTAATCTGTACATGTTGGACCACGTGAGCTTGATCTTATGGATGACAATGTTTTACCAAAAGCCACAGCAGTTCCACAGCAAGCTGCTATGTGGCTCTATCCTATACCACGTCTTCTCGACTCCAATATCTATCTGCCACCCAAAAATTAACACAAGTTTCCAGAACAAAAGATGTTCTTTAAAAAACTGGAAGTTCCGCTGCAGCACCAAGGAAAGCCACTGAGGCCTTAAAATAAACCTTGCCCTTCGTCTTCTCAATACCTATTGGCATGCTAAATATCATCACAATCCATCCGTACCTTTCTGAGTTATGCTGGCCAAATTATAAAGGTAGCTCGGAATCAAAGACAGATACACGCAGGTATGCATTCACACTGAAACAATTACATCATTCGTGGAGGTAGTAGGTAAAGAAAAAAAGGAAAAGTATACGAATTACAGCATCTATGTAGCTATGTAAGCTGAGTTAGCTACGTCATCCTTAAGACTAAGGCTGTGTGACCAAATTATGTCGATCGTGATGTCATTAAACATTAGATAGCCGTCAGTGTACCATGCATCGTACGTCAACCATTGTATATGTCTGCTTTGACCCCCTGCCACGCATAGCCTACCATGGCCTCTCGACATTCCACAAACCATGGTTGGTCGGGAGCATGGTTGGAAGTCGGCGAGGTAGATTAGAAGTTTTCTACGACCGCCTAGTATGGATTCTGAAAAATTTAAGTCTGGAAAGGTATATTCTTGTTACTTGGATGCGATCAGAACAGCAAACTGGACCTAGTGTGGCTGGA
Source organism: Branchiostoma belcheri (assembly GCF_001625305.1). NCBI lineage: Eukaryota > Metazoa > Chordata > Leptocardii > Amphioxiformes > Branchiostomatidae > Branchiostoma > Branchiostoma belcheri. The sequence goes on along the minus strand of NW_017803932.1, from coordinate 2,775,944 downwards.
TTCTAGGCTACTTCCGACCTACCGCCGAGCAAAGTAGTGAGAAAGTCCCGAATGTGTGGACAGGGCCGGCTTTATGCTGGTTTGTCAGTAGGTTAGTTTGTTTTTGGACAGGGTAACTCTATGGATTATGAATGTATTCTGATGATTTAATGTGGAAAGGTAAAAAGGAGAATTTGAAGTTTCATATCCGAAACAAGCAATTGAGAATATATAGAATATTGTGATTTGACTTGAAGAACGGCTTCATACGTTCATGACAACCAGGGACTGAAACACGAAACCGATGTACAGGGGTCAGTTGTTAGCATACTAGTCCAGAGAAATCACTCTGTCCACAGACAAGAAAAAAATAATAATGATGGTAAATTGTAAGAACTGAGATCGTGAGAGTCATTTTACGTGAATGCTATACTTGATACGTGTTGATGGCTGTTGTATCTGTATGATATGAGTTGTATATTTGTCCCTCCGACTGTTGCTCACACTGTCGTATATCTGTACATTTGTTATATATCACCATAACGAACATTTTTCACGTCACGTTTAGTGATAGAGTTTTGCACATTTCTGAGCACTTTTTTGTTATTATTGATATGATATACATTCTACTTGTCAATAGCACGCCGGGAGAACGTACTGCGCCTACGAGAAACTACGGTTTCTGTTGCATGTTTGGCCAACGCTTCATCAGAATTGTCTGAGATCTTAAATTCCGCCACATCATGTTGGAAACTACAGACGGGATAACATCTTTAACTCCGCGATCATGACATTTAACGACTCGTTCTGTAGAAGTGACTAACTAGTTTGCACATTACGTTCTGTCGATGTGCTCAAAATAGGATGTTTGCACTCACGTGACATGTCAACCAGCCAGTATGGCTGACGTATAAAGAAACGGCGTTATTATGCGAGGAAGATTCTAAATGATTATTTTTATAGCTCCAGACTATGAATGATTCATTTCTAATGACCATAACGTTATTGCCTTCTAAATGAGCAGGTAACACGAAGCTGGTGTGTTACGCCGAAAGGCTGTCATACCGGCTATACAGATGCAGATACAGAAAAGTCGCCATCTTTTTCTAATCGCGTGCAAACATCCTATTTCATACAAGCAGGGAGGTATAGAATACGGATTCTAAAACTCCTTGAATTAATCTAGTTTTAGTCTACTGTGTGTGAAAAGAAACATATTCGCTTCTAATTAAAGAAGGCTTGTAATGTGTCTACGTATGACGTATTATTTACCAACCACAACGGTAAGGCCGACCTTCTAACCGGAATATACTAAGTAGTTGAAATAACTGTTCTGCAATCTAATTACGGAATCCAAAACGTTGGGATGAAAGTATTGAGATGTCTCTTCGGTAGCCAATGTTCTGACATGATTTTGGTTTAGATAATGACTAAATATTGATTGGATCTCCCAGTAAGATATGTTGAGTGCACTCGATGTGTTTTGAGGGGGGGTGAATGTGGCTTAGAATTTACCTATAATATCACAACCTAGTGCGTCTAATCACATAAAATGAGCGAAACGTAATGTTATTTCATTTATCCATTTCATTTATCCATTTTCCCTATGGGACAACATTGTGACAAACAAATTGTCGAAGACCACTAAGACTTGTACTCGTACACCACTAAAACGTCCTTAAGGACCTATGGATCGAGAAGAAAAGTAAATCTTTAGAAATCTCTATCATAAGGAAGATGATTCACCCCCCCCCCTCACAGCGGGGTCATCAATAGCCGGCTGCATTTGTTCGTTAATCCGGCTGCCTTTGCCGCTCATCCCTGCGTAATCTCCCCACATCTTCGACGATCCCCTTCTGTAAGTCTGTTAAACACAATAAAACCTTCGTGCAGTGATGCATTGAAAGATCCCTTATCGTCTTTTACAACGGATGAAGTGACCGACTCATTGACCTTTATGTCCGAAATCTGCCCAAGCCGTATCTTACTTCTAATCCGCTTTCCAAATTACATCTGCTTGACGTGCCTTTAAGGTTATTCGGCTGTTCATTCCGTACTCACCTCATTACATGGTGGAGGTTAACCGTATGAAATTTGTGCGAGAAAGACCAATATTACCAGACGTTGCATCATCACTGTATACAAGTATTTACTTTCAGACTGTCTTAAATCTCCGTTTCCAAGCGTTGTCACTGGCAACTACAAAAAACAAGAGATTTTGGAATCCATTCCGGATGTACGCCTCCCGTTATTACCGGAATCTTCTTATTTCACCAGGATCGGTTCTGGGAAGAAGATAAGACTTAATGACGATGAAACAAATCCTCTGGCTTAATTGAGTTCACACCTGATTCAGAATTGTCGTTTTCGTCGTATCGAGAGGACTTACCGTCGTGCAGCTCTTGGACGGAACAGTTTTAGTTTTTCCGTTTTGTTTTCATGGCTGAAAATGTTTTCCAGTGTTCACCCGATAAAACTGGGCCCCGATGTGAAGGTAAGGATATCGCAGTTGTTTGGAACAATTCGGTATGTACTATGTAAATAGTGCCATTAGACTACATGCTGTAATGACGATTGTGACTGCTCGCTGCAAACATTAGAGGTATTCTGTGCAGCAAACCTCATTAAAAGCACCCAGCACACAATCTTTCTTTAAAGACTCAGGTAAAGTATTTAACGAAATTTGCTTACTTTCAGTGTATTATCTGCACACAAAAGTACAATTCACTGGGTCCATAGACTCTTTAATAACATAATAAATGCGGTTCTACTGCTTTTTCTTAACATAGGCAGACAAGAAGGGTCCCAGGAAGATATTCGTCATCCCAGTCGCCACCAACAAAAATGAGAAGGAGGAGATGGCGCGGAACTTGACGATTCCGCAGTTGTCCAAGAAGTTCTGCAGCGCCACTACATGCCACGGTCTCAACCGCATCGCCCAGGCACAGTCCCCGGTCGCCCGCTTCATCTGGCTGAGCCTGGTGCTCACCTCGCTGACGCTGTTCGTACTCCAGGCCAACCTACTCATCACCAAGTACTTGGCCTATCCGGTACAGATCAACGTCAACATTGTCGTCAATCACAAGCTCCCGTTCCCGTCCGTGACGATCTGCAACCAGAACAGAATGAAGAAATCGACACTGAACGGAACGCGCTTCGCCCCGCTGGCGGACATCGACGAAGAAACTGTCGGCACGGTGGCGTATCTGGGGAAGGATGCAAGTACGGTGAGCCGTCAGAGAGGGGGATCGAGTGAGTACACAGGGCGGAAGAAGAGGGAAATCCCAGCAGAAGATCCCCACAGCCTTCGCGGAGACAGGCCCGTTGTTGTTCGAAAACGCCGAGCGTCGTTATCGTCGCCAGGGTGCCCCAGCGACCCTGGGAACCCGTATGGAATCGTTTGTCTTGACGTCAAGTTCTCCATGGTAAACGCCACTAAGGGATGCGCTGCCATCGGCATGCAGCTGTGCACGTATGACCAACTACGGAAGGCGCATGCCATGGGCGTCCGAGACCCATTGACGAGCGACGACAACGACGGTTGGCGGTTCTTCAGCCGCCCGGACTGGGACGTGACGTTGCAGGACGACTGCGGGCCGCGTTACGAGAAAGTCGTGGACGAGTGTTACGAGGGGATGTTTCCTCACACACCTCGGCCAGCCACGCATGGATTCCTGTACTGTTGTACTAGAGAAATGGTCCGAACTACAGAAGAATACAACACACATGAAGAAGCCAAGCAAGCCTGTGAAAACCAACAATTTCAGCTGTGCACCCTAAAGCAAATGACGAACGCTTATGACAATGGTATTCGAGACGAGAACTGGGGCTTCATCAGCCCATCAGACAAGCAGGCCCAACTCGCACCATGCGGGTGCCGACCTGACAACGAATGTTACCAGTTGGCGTTCTCCTACATCCAGCGTCAAAGCACTACCCTCCCGGCGTATTGCTGCAAACGAACGTACCAGATGCGAAACGACTACTTTGGTCAAGAAGGGGCGGAGAGGGGATGCTCTTCAATCGGATACGAACTGTGCAGTCTGAAGCAGCTTGCAGCAGTTCACGACATGGGCTCACGTTCTGTCGCTTGGGGATGGGTGAAAGAAGAGCGGACAATTTCTCGGCTTCATGGGATCTGTGCGGAAGGAAATGGCGTCCACTGCTACGAGCAGGCTCTGCAGTACACGACTGCTACTCCAGGAGGACTCTATGGGCTACACTGCTGTACCCCCACCTTCCTAGCGACCACTCAGTCTTTCATCAGCTACGACAACGCGGCGGGCACATGTAGCAGGGATGGCAAGCAGATCTGTACATTGGCTCAGCTGGCAGAAGAGTATCAGAATGGAGTTCAAACTAACACCTGGGGGTGGGCTGAGGGTCAGATGCAGGCCGTCGTTGGCGAGTGCGACTCTACCCTTGACTGCTTCAACAACGTCACCAACGCTATCCCGTACGTGACAGCGGACGGGTCGGCCAAGCAAGCCTACTGTTGCGAGTATGTCCGAGTTTGGCCGGAACTCCCTCCTCGGACCCAATGCACCAACCGATTCAAAGGGTGCAACAATCCTCTTGGGATGGAGAACGGTGTCATCAAAGACTACCAGATCACGGCTTCATCTACGGACGGACGGAACGGGACTCAGGCGCACTACGGCCGCTTGAACGGGTGGGCGGCGTGGTGGTCCAACGGTGTCCCACAGGGGGTCCTAGGGATCGACGAGTGGTTCCAAGTGGACCTACTGAAGCCGATGTACGTCACAGGCATCATCACCCAAGGACTGGCAAGAGCATTTATCTTAACATTCAAGATTCGCTACTCTAACGACACGGGCGGACCGTGGTTCGTGTACACCGATCCGTATGGAGGCCGTGACGAGTTGTTCAAAGGCGTCTCCGCAGAAGACCAAACAAGCCATCAACACTTTGCCTTCCCCATTCTTGCCAGATACATCAGGTTCATGCCGTGGTTCCTGTCAGAGTTTATCTCACTGAAGATGGAACTTGTCGGCTGTGACCCCGAGACTTGCTCGGACCCGAAGAGCACGGACGGGCGCGGCGTGGTGAACGTGGCTCTGGACTGTCAGGAGAGGGAGTGTTACATGGGAAAGGGAGAGAACTACCGAGGCATAAAGAAAACGACTGAATCGGGACGCAGTTGTCAGAACTGGGACCGACACTACCCACATCAGCACTGCAACATCACCGGGGATACCTACTCTGGAGCTTGTCTGGCGAAAAACTACTGCCGCAACCCGGACGGCAGACCCGGCGGACCGTGGTGTTTCACAGTCGACCCCGTCATCACCTGGGAGTACTGCGGGGTCGAGAAATGCACGGAGGGAGACGACATCGTGCTGGACAAGACGGCGTGGAGAGAGTACATCGAGCGGACCAACACATCCGACTACAACGACCTGTCCGATCTTCTTCCCCGAGCCACCCGCGACGAGCTGAGGCAGCTTGGGCACCAGAGGGACGACTTCATCCTGCAGTGTAGCTTCGACAAACAGCCCTGCACTCCTGAAGACTTCACGTCTACCCAGACTGAGAGGTAGGTGCTCTTATAACCTAATTATGGGAATCTATATGTTGAATCTGGAATAATGCAGCAACGCAGTATTATGGCCACGCGCTACATACTATTGATACAAAGTAAAAGCTTACATTAACTGGGAAAGAAATTGAAATCGGATAGCAGGCTTTAATTTGAACAAATGTATTTGTGCCTAACGCAGACTAGTAAAACTCTTGCTCTTTTTATCTATCATGTTATTTTATTTATCAATCTTCTCAGATTTAAAAACAAATCAGATTCGGTGACAGAAACAAACTGGTTTCTTTACAAGACCGGCTCCTCTGCATACATAGGAATAGATCACCAAAATATGTCATGAATACAGACATGGATATTGAGGAAGGCATGCAGATTAGATAACAAATTATCTTCTTTATATGTTCATCTGTAAATCTAGTAACTCATCCCAACTATTCCACAGGTATGGCAACTGTTTCACGTTCAACTCCGGTCGCGATGGCAAAGAATGGGTGACCACGAGGTCCGGCTCAAGCTACGGTCTGAAACTCACCCTCAACCTTGAGACGGCAGAGTACCTCGGGCTGTTCGGCAACAAAGCCGGCGCCAGGGTCAGCATCCACCCCGTCAACTCCACACCCTTCCCTGACACTGACGGCGTGGACATCCCTCCCGGCATGGCCACGTCCATATCGGTCCGGTCCCTGGTCATCACGAGGACGCCGTTCCCTTACGGCGGCGGGGACTGCACGGCCAACGTGGACGAGACCGTGTCGCTGTACGAGGGGAACAAGTACTCCTTTCGCTTGTGTGAGAACAGTTGCTATCAGTGTCAGGTCATGCAGAACTGCAGCTGTACCACGGACTTGATCGATTTAAGCAAGGTGGAGGCAATCCGAAAGTGCAACGACCGGTTCCGGGACGCCCCCGTTCCCATCTGCGACCTGGCCAACCCCCGGGTCCAGGCCTGCGTCAGGAGCCAGTGGAAGCGCTTCGAAAGCGGGGAGATGAACTGCACCTGCAACCAGGCCTGTCGCGACGACGCCTACGAGCTGAGCATCTCCTCCGCGGTCTGGCCGTCTCGCCAGTTCCAACCGTACATCCTCAGAGATCTGCACATGATCCAGCATTTGAACAGGCGGAATCTTCCCCGGTCCTACGAGGATGTGCGCGACAACTTGGTCCGCGTCGAGGTGTACTACGAGGAACTGAACTACCAGAGCATCAGCGAAGAGTGGAACTACAAGGAGGAGGATTTCCTCAGCGATCTCGGTGGTCTTCTCGGACTGTACATTGGTATTTCCTTCATAACGCTATGCGAGATCATCGACTTTCTTCTTGATATGATAAAGCTACTGATGAAGAAATGCTTAGTGTTGAGAATGAAATGGCAATGGCGCCAGTTACAACAGGCTGTGGACGAAAGTAAAGTAAACGGATGAGATAATGTATGTTTCAAAAAGTAGTGTACGGTGAATCTGTTTTCATCGCCTGCTTGATCTGTGTAGAATCTGATGTAGAAACAAAGAACATGTCAAGGAACGAAGATATATACCACGTTATGCTGGCCAGGCCCCATTGTATGTTGTCGTATTTCCGTTTCAGGTACATGTGTAATACGTATAGCTCTCTCTCTCTCTCTCTCTCTCTCTCTCTCTCTCTCTCTCTCTCTCTCTCTCTACTNTATATATATATATATATATATATATATATATATATATATATATAT
>NW_017803932.1:2767734-2768677 GCF_001625305.1 Branchiostoma belcheri | reverse complement strand
GATTCTTGTGCAACTATACAAATGTCAGTACATATGCCCGATGTTTGTATATTTACAGTAACAGGTCATAGTGTCCAATTTCTCCTTCAAAAATTAGGTCATGAAAAATCAACCTGTTGTTGTATTTGTTCATGCCCAAATTCCTTCTCTTCTGTTTCACCCGTAAAGTGGGTATCGTTTTGAAGCTTACTATTTGGCCGATATTCTTTCATTTTCATTTTTGTTCTATATAACTTTTAACAGAACATTTTTGAAGGCAAAGAAACTGTAAAGAAATTACACTTTTTCTCAAGGTCGAGCTGCAATACACATTGTGCAACTTCAAAACTAAGTACACAGGTGTCAAGCCAACATAACTATATTTCAGCCACATCTTACATTACAAGTGTATTGGTTAGAACTAGTTGCAAAAGCTTGCGATTCGAACAAACATCGTCGAGAATTCGACTAAATGAGCCCAACTTACTATCGGTTATTATATTGTAACAACTACAGGATCCCAAAAGAAACAACACACGATAGATGAGGGAGGGTCTATACTTTATTAAACAATACACCAAATCGGCGATGAAATAGGGCAAACGGGTTTGCCCCCAAAAAAACTAAAGGGTACCTATCTCGAGTGGAATCATCTCCATCATACACGGTCAACTTTGAAACCTCGTTTCTCCAACAAACACCACCGGTAATGTACATCTACGACCTTGAGCGTGACGCCGGCTCTTCTTACATCTCACATTAACGTATGACAAGGAAACACTTACGCAAAGCGGAGTTACAAGCGAAACAGTAAACAGTAGCAAACTCTCGCGGATTCTCGCGGATCACATTACCTTGGAAAAGAAGCGCGAGATTTAAACGAGATCTTAGAGAGAGCTGCGCAGAACCGATGCGCATAGCGGTCTGCGGTTCGACTGATACACGGTGGTCAAATCTGGGCTGC
>NW_017803932.1:2765705-2767714 GCF_001625305.1 Branchiostoma belcheri | reverse complement strand
TATATATATATAGAGAGAGAGAGAGAGAGAGAGAGAGAGAGAGAGAGAGAGAGCTATACAACGCACACGAGCAGAAGGTTTCTGAGTATATCGAGTGAAAATTATTCCTCTGCTAACCAACATCTTGTACACTGCAGACGTTCCTCAGTAAGAGCCGCAATGTTCACGTTTAGAGCATTCAGCCTGTCACCAAGACCGGTTTCGCCGATGTTTTTGTTTCTTTCACTTTGTAAAGCTTAACCTCAGGCTAATAAAGGTTCTTACTCATGTATCATACGACAAAAAACACATTATATAACCTTCACAGACGTTCTTACTGATATGCTACTGATGAATGACTGTTGTAAATAGATGCCGATTAAATGAGGAATGATGCATGCCACTCTACTCTTAAGAGCATAAGGTGTCGTCACAGACTCTATGGCTACATAAAGTTTCATTACTAATAAAGTCGCAGCCTTAAATAACTGACCACTTTTAATGTAAGTTGAGATGACCAGTATATTAGAACCAGTCAGTCAGTCATAGATTCCCAAGAAGAATGGAATCTGTTATCGTGTAATGGTTGTATAATGTATATTTCTCATAAAAACAGACAGATAATGGTAAATACTTGACAGTGCACCAGACAATGTATTGTCTACAGAATGTATAATAGCCCCATGTCTCAAAGATATATCTCTGTGTTTGTCAGACGTTTCGTCGTTTGTTCTTGTTCTGATCAAAGACCAACCAGCTAATGCTGCGGTGATAATGTGGAGTAGGTTAACGTTGATGAACGTACATACCCACGTATTCAGGTATATGTGTTACATACATGTTAGAATATTGCAGATACAAGTGTTGCTTTGTCAGATGAAAGTATCATAATCAACAAGTAATCATCAACATTCGTAAGTTATCAGTGACAGGAGTGAAAATAAATACAAGACATGTTGTTCTGGTGTCATGTTCAGATTACGTTAATCTGGTGTCAATCTGATGTTGATTATCTATCCGACTTGACACGAAACAGAAAATATTTCTGTGAAATATATCTCATCATATTCATTTACTGTCGTGTAGTATGATGACTATGGGTACTATATAAAGACATAAAATAAACAATGCACAAGTCATCAAAGCGTCGTTCCTTCAATCATTATAAAGATACGTGCCTTACAATGGAGACTTGGCCGGACTATATATAGATACTATCGTGTATTTGCTTCAACTGTCCTGAGAGACATATTGCCTTAGCCGTTTGTTTTAAAAATAAATTCACGTTTGAATTTTCAATGGTGTAAGGTTGGATAGTGTCAATTTATATCAGTCAGTCTAGTAATAAATTGCTATATCTTGTTGTACTGGATTGAGTACTTAATCTGTTGTATAGCCAACCGCAAGGTCAGCAAAGCTTGTAAACACGGCCATGCCCTGAGAGTTCCTGTATCTTGTAGTGGGATCGACACCTAGTACGTAAGGTGATTGTTATGGCCAATTACCTACAGTAACCCCGCCGTCATGTGCCAGTCTCAGGACTAGTACTGTTATTTGCAGAACGTGTCAAAGTTCATTCAGGTACTGCAAGGAACACACGTACATAGCACATGTAAGTATTCCAATGTTCATTTCTTGTTTTCAGGCCTTTTAAGCGGCTATTGTTTGGTTACATAGTGTGGTCATTATGTATATCATAGTTAGGATATGTAACATATTTGATTGGTGCAAGAAATAACATATTTTTACAAGGAACCATTTGGGGGGCGTGTCTGTGCCCCCGCCGTACGTCACGTATCACATTCTGTCGCTGCCAACGAAAATATGGCTTTCTGGCATAGATGTAACATTCAGGACAAATCTGACATCAGAAATAATGGATGATCAGTAAGATAATGCCTTACTTTCTTTCTAATAAGGTAAATTACTTCATGGTACCAGCAATACCTTTTGATAAGGTAAGGAAGCAATGACGAAGAAAGTCAACATGTTATTTAGTTAGTGCCTACCTTGTGTTTGGTTACAGTCTC
>NW_017803932.1:2763676-2765685 GCF_001625305.1 Branchiostoma belcheri | reverse complement strand
ATCTTGTAGTGGGATCGACACCTAGTACGTAAGGTGATTGTTATGGCCAATTACCTACAGTAACCCCGCCGTCATGTGCCAGTCTCAGGACTAGTACTGTTATTTGCAGAACGTGTCAAAGTTCATTCAGGTACTGCAAGGAACACACGTACATACCAGTCGAACCGCAGGTCACCGTAGAACGCGTTATTCTCTAAGATACGGCGTTTGCCGGGTCACGATTTGACCCCGTTGCATGGGTGTAAACAACTGCCTATAGTGCAGCAAAAAGACCTCAGACCTACACAATGTTTACATTTTTTCATATCTACAGGATTTGCCCAGTACAACCATGTAGATATTTCGTGCATTACAAAATGACAGCGAGCGCTACGGCCTTCCAAAAATTAGCAATTTTTGGTCATTTTATTTGTGCTTGTCTTTTTTACTATTTAACTGGATCCCGTTAGCTAATACCACAGTGTGATAGCCCACTTCTTTACCTTTACATTGATACCAATGACCCCTGGTAAATTCTATGGCAAACGGGTTTGCCCCCAAAAAAACTGTGACGATGCGCATATCGCGGTGGTCAAATTTAGCCCAGTTGTAAGCTACTGACACACACCATCCTGAGTTTCCGCTACATTTTGATACATTTCGCGTAATGTCGTAAAATTCGTTTCTTGGTATGAGAAACTGTTTGAATGTGGCTACCACATGCAATATAATACGTGACATGATAACATTCAATTATATACAAAAAGAGGAATTTAATACAAGGTTCTGACCATTCAAAAATCGTCAAATTTGAAGTCAATCGGTTTCGAACTCCTGCGTTCGATCCATGGAACCTAGGCAGCGCGTTCCATTTTTCGCGCCGCCAACAATGTTGCAACTTTCAACCGCTGTTTGCGAAAGTTCATAAAAAGAAGGAATCAAGTTTTTTCATCACAAACAGACTTTCTGAAACCCATTCCAAGTAAGACTTATATCATGAAGACGCTAGAGAAAGTGGGATTCTTGTGCAACTATACAAATGTCAGTACATATGCCCGATGTTTGTATATTTACAGTAACAGGTCATAGTGTCCAATTTCTCCTTCAAAAATTAGGTCATGAAAAATCAACCTGTTGTTGTATTTGTTCATGCCCAAATTCCTTCTCTTCTGTTTTCACCCGTAAAGTGGGTATCGTTTTGAAGCTTACTATTTGGCCGATATTCTTTCATTTTCATTTTTGTTCTATATAACTTTTAACAGAACATTTTTGAAGGCAAAGAAACTGTAAAGAAATTACACTTTTTCTCAAGGTCGAGCTGCAATACACATTGTGCAACTTCAAAACTAAGTACACAGGTGTCAAGCCAACATAACTATATTTCAGCCACATCTTACATTACAAGTGAATTGGTTAGAACTAGTTGCAAAAGCTTGCGATTCGAACAAAAATCGTTGAGAATTCGACTAAATGAGCCCAACTTACTATCGGTTATTATATTGTAACAACTACAGGATCCCAAAAGAAACAACACACGATAGATGAGGGAGGGTCTATACTTTATTAAACAATACACCAAATCGGCGATGAAATAGGGCAAACGGGTTTGCCCCCAAAAAACTAAAGGGTACCTATCTCGAGTGGAATCATCTCCATCATACACGGTCAACTTTGAAACCTCGTTTCTCCAACAAACACCACCGATAATGTACATCTACGACCTTGAGCGTGACGCCGGCTCTTCTTACATCTCACATTAACGTATGACAAGGAACACTTACGCAAAGCGGAGTTACAAGCGAACAGTAAACAGTAGCAAACTCTCGCGGATTCTCGCGGATCACATTACCTTGGAAAAGAAGCGCGAGATTTAAACGAGATCTTAGAGAGATCTGCGCAGAACCGATGCGCATAGCGGTCTGCGGTTCGACTGAACTCGGTCAGCTCGGTCAACTCGGTCAACTCGGTCAACTCGGTCAACTCGATCAACTCGGTCAACTCGGTCAACTCGGTCAACTCGGTCAACTCGA
>NW_017803932.1:2762183-2763656 GCF_001625305.1 Branchiostoma belcheri | reverse complement strand
CATAGTGTGGTCATTATGTATATCATAGTTAGGATATGTAACTTATTTGATTGGTGCAAGAAATAACATATTTTACAAGGAACCATTTGGGGGCGTGTCTGTGCCCCCGCCGTACGTCACGCATCACATTCTGTCGCTGCCAACGAAAATATGGCTTTCTGGCATAGATGTAACATTCAGGACAAATCTGACATCAGAAATAATGGATGATCAGTTAGATAATGCCTTACTTTCTTTCTAATAAGGTAAATTACTTCATGGTACCAGCAATACCTTTTGATAAGGTAAGGAAGCAATGACGAAGAAAGTCAACATGTTATTTAGTTAGTGCCTACCTTGTGTTTGGTTACAGTCTCAGCCATGAGGGTGCTTTGTTTCCTTCTGGCGCTTGGTGCCGCGGGCCTGTTGCCCCGTTCTGAAGCCTGCCCAAAGTACTGCTACTGTGACAGTTACGAGAAAGATGAATACTCGGTGAGGTGCAACGGTGCGAACATAACAGCCATCCCGAGAGACATTCCAAAGAACACAACAATGTTGGATATCAGTAAGTCTTGCAGTATTGTTTTGTTGCTGACACTTAACAATACTACAGAGTTATTCTACCCTTCCAATTCGTTAACAGTACGTTTCCGTGCATAATGCGTCCGTGAGGGCTTTTGTTGGGAAACATTGCCATTCATTATCAAAAGCAACAGAAAGGTAACTCACAGTTTACTCACATAGACATTGGTTTGCCCAATCTCTAGGTTTCACCCCAATTACCATGTTGCGGAAAGGCGACTTCGTTGACATGCCCAAACTAAAACAGCTGAACGTTTGGTGGAACCTCAACCTGACCATAGTCGAACTGGGGACCTTCGACAATCTACCGACCATCACGTCACTCGGACTGTACAACAACTCCTTCACCAAGTTACCGACCGGACTGCTCGACAGCTTGAAGAACCTTAAGACTTTTGACGCTCACAACAGTAAGCTGGAGATGATCCAACACGGTCTGTTCACCAACCACCCTGCCCTGCAAGAGATCAGGCTATTCTTCAACTACATTGCTACACTGGAAGATGCCGCCTTTGGTGGTCTTCCTCATCTGACCACCTTGTATCTCAGTTCCAACAGTCTTAAGTCCCTTAACCCGTCGGCTTTCAAGGGCTCGCCTAAGTTGAAATCCTTGAATGCTGGCGATAACGCCATCATCTCCATTGGTAAAGATACCTTTGTCGGAACTAATTTCGAGTCGATATACCTCAGTAGAAATGCCATCTATGAGGTTGATACCAACGCCTTCTCCCATATGAAAGGCCTCCAGTATGTTTCACTGGATCAAAACAACATCAAAGGCCTAAAAGGTGTCTTTAAAGACCTTCCTCAACTTCAGTCTGTTTCCGTCTATGGTAACCACCTCACCAGCATCGAGGGTGCCTTCCAAAATCTACCCAAGCTTGACAGTCTGGAGGTGAGTGGAAATCAAAT
>NW_017803932.1:2747888-2761877 GCF_001625305.1 Branchiostoma belcheri | reverse complement strand
ATGGCTTTCGAACAATAGTCTAACGGAACTGAGTCCCCGTTTGTTTCGCGGTCTCACAGAGCTGAGTTCTCTGCACCTTTCAAACAACCAACTCAGCCGCCTGGACCCTGACACCTTTCTCGGTCTTGGGAAGCTCAGGTCTCTGTATCTGAGTGGAAACAATTTTACCAACATGGCACACGTAGCTCCGGCGATAGCAAACCTTCCCATTCTGCTGTACCAAGCTCTGGATTACAACCCAATTGTCTACCTTGGCCGCGAGTCCTTCCCAATGCCAATGAAGCATGTCAACTCGTTTTCTGTATCCAAGTCCCATCTTCGTGTCATAGACGAGGGGGCGTTTTCCGACGTTACATTTCCTAATCTGACTCGGCTGGAGCTTGAGCAGGACGATTCCCTGCACTTCCTGCCAGGCAATATGTTGGAGGGTCTCGACAATCTCACAACCATGATCGCGTATGGCGACCCTTTCCACTGTGACTGTCAGCTCAAGGCCTTCGTCACCTGGCTACGTGAACGAGTCAATCCACCGTACGTCAGCGCGACCTGCGCCAGTCCGCCGAGCCTTCAGGGCAAGGATCTGACGGACGTTCCCCTGGCCAGTCTGACGTGCGACTGCCAACAGGTGGCACCTCCTTCTATCGATACGAGCGGCAGTGATAACTTCACTCACGAGGGGCAGACCGCCATGCTGAACTGTAAGATCTCAGGCTGCCCCACAGCCGTGTTTGTGTGGACCACTCCAACCGGAGCCATGCTGGCTGTGGAGTCGGGGTTCCCCAGGATGGAGGTACTGAGCAGCGGCACGCTGGTGGTGACAGACGCGAGGGAGGAGGACACGGGAGTGTACACTTGTACTGCTGTCAACTACCGCGGGAAGACCAGCAAGGAAGTGGCTCTGCACGTGGGCAACAAACGCTAGTTAACCAGAATGCCAACGCATATGTAGGCCAATGAGACCTTGCACAAATGTAGGCCGCTGAGACGCCATGCATTGCTTTGCTTACACTTTACATGGTAGCCGTATTCTTTCATTGCCTCCGGCCGCGAAGAAGTGTATGTTTCATTGAATGCTTCCGTGGATTTAAGTACTTTGTCAGTAGGTAGACTGCTGTTTAGAGAAAGGTAGACTTGTTGCTTTTTAGAAAAAGGTAGATTCATGTTTGCTCCATACCAACTATGCTCTAAATTAGATATAGTTCCTTCCTAAATTCCCAATAGGATGCTTTGAAAAATTATCAACAGGAATTCCAGGCCTAGGATGTCCGAGTACTCTTACATACCAGATTCATTTTAAACGTGAAAGAGGCAGATTAAGAATCAATTAGATCCGTTTCAAATGATTCCCCGCTATTAGTGTGTTACAACATGTAATTTTCCAAAACTAGTCTCCTTTGGCAACTGAATAAACACATGTACACAATGAAGAGCTTCCTCCTTCTCTCTGACGTGTAGTCTTGACGTATCCAATATAGTTTTAAACATTGTAACACAATGGTATTCAGCACAACTATCACTTAAAGCTCTACCTGAGACTATGTCTATAGTACCAAATCTGCTTCTGTTTAGTTGACCACCTTGTTAATATATACGAGGGTAATGTCCTAAAGTGACCCACGTCATGTGCAGGTCGTAAGACCAACGTTTGTAAACATGTCAAAGTTCATTCAGGTAATGCACTCGGGAACACACGTAGACAGGACATGTAAGTATTCCAATCTTCGTTTCTTGTTTTCATGCCTTTTCAGCCGCCAGGGGGTTGTAATTCAAACTACTGGTCTGTCAAATAGCGTGTTTAAAGTGTACAATGTACATCGCAATTTTGCTAAGTATCAATTTTTCTAGGCGTATTAGATGTATTCTACAAGGACCCATTTGGGGGCGTGACCACCCCACCCCCCATTCTCTGTCGTCCGTCACGTATAACATTTTGTCGCTGGCAAAGAACTCGTTTTAGTGCATGCGCCATTCAGGACAAATCTGACTGGAGACATATCACTGCAGATGAATAGTAAGACAATACTTTCGTTCTAACATGGCGAACTACTTCAAGGTACCATCAGTAACTTTTGAAAATGAGAGGAAGCCATGACGAAGAAAGTCAACATGTTATTTAGTTAGTGCCTACCTTGTGTTTAGTTACAGTCTCAGCCATGAGGGTGTTTTGTTTCCTTCTGGCGCTTGGTGCCGCGGGCCTGTTGCCCCGTTCTGAAGCCTGCCCAAAGTACTGCTACTGTGACAGTTACCAGAAAGATGAATACTCGGTGAGGTGCAAAGGTGCGAACATAACAGCCATCCCGAGGGATATTCCAAAGAACACAACAATGTTGGATATCAGTAAGTCTCCGACATAAGTTATGTTTTGCTTTTGGCATTTACATAACACTAAAGGGTTAGTACACCATTGCAACAATTCATTAATTCCATTCCTTCCAAGATGCTTTCATGCAAGTTTTGTCGGAAAACATTGTCATTCATTGACATAAACAATATTAAGGTAACTCACAGTTTACTCACCGTGATAATCATCGGCTCGTCCCATTTCTTTAGGTTTCACCCCGATTACCATGTTACGGACAGGCGACTTCGTTGACATGCCCAAACTAAAACAGCTGAACGTTTGGTGGAACCTCAACTTGACCATAGTCGAACTGGGGACCTTCGACAATCTACCGACCATCACGTCACTCGGGCTGTTCAACAACTCCTTCACCAAGCTACCGACCGGACTGTTCGACAGCTTGAAGAACTTGAAGACGTTTGACGCTCACAACAGTAAGCTGGAGATGATCCAACACGGTCTGTTCACCAACCACCCTGCCCTGCAAGAGATCAGGCTATTCTTCAACTACATTGCTACACTGGAAGATGCCGCCTTTGGTGGTCTTCCTCATCTGACCTCCTTGTATCTCAGTTCCAACAGTCTTACGTCCCTTAACCCGTCGGCTTTCAAGGGTTCGCCTAAGTTGAAATCCTTAAGTGCTGACAACAACGCCATCACAGCCATTGGCAAAGATACCTTTGTCGAAACTAATTTTGAGGTGTTGTACCTCAGAAGTAATGAAATCAATACTATAGATATCAATGCATTCTCCCATCTGAAAGCTCTCCAGTTTGTTGCTTTGGATCAAAACAACATCAAAGGCTTAAAAGGTGTCTTTAAAGACCTTCCTCAACTTCAGTCTGTTTCCCTGTATGCTAACCAACTAACTAGCGTCGAGGGTGCCTTCCAAAATGTCCCTAAGCTGGATACACTTTCGTTGAATGGAAATCAAATCTCGAAGATCAGTAAAACCACATTCGACGGTGCCCCTGCCTTGACCTCTTTGACCATCAACAATAACGCCATCACAGAGGTTGAAAGTGGGGCTTTTCGCAACCTCGACAGACTTTTAACACTTTACATTGACCACAACCAGATTCCGGAAATCTCCTTGGCCGGGCTGCGTTCTCTGCAGACTCTCACCATTCACTCCAACAACTTGCACAGTTTCCCGAGCAACCTGGAAGATGCCAACCAGCTCGAGTACCTGTGGTTGAACAACAATCCAATCGAAGAACCACTGAATGAGCAATTTTCAGTTTTGCATAGGTATATGCCTCTCCATTATTCAATTAAAATGTCGTACTTTGGGTTGTGCTATTAACGTATAACCTTTTCTTTTTTTTTACTATTGATATTTTTATAATCACAGCTCATGTAAGGCTATATTTTTCCTTCAGGCTCTCCAATCTGTTAATGTCTAACATCACCAGTCTGAAGTTGGCGGGGACACTGAATCCAAAGGCACTATGTGGTTCTGACGCCCTTGGCGCTGTGTGGCTGAATTACAATGGTCTGACTTCAATACCACCCACAACCTTCGAGTGCACGCCGTATATATCTACAATATGGCTTTCGAACAATAGTCTAACGGAACTGAGTCCCCGTTTGTTTCGCGGTCTCACAGAGCTGAGTTCTCTGCACCTTTCAAACAACCAACTCAGCCGCCTGGACCCTGACACCTTTCTCGGTCTTGGGAAGCTCAGGTCTCTGTATCTGAGTGGAAACAATTTTACCAACATGGCACACGTAGCTCCGGCGATAGCAAACCTTCCCATTCTGCTGTACCAAGCTCTGGATTACAACCCAATTGTCTACCTTGGCCGCGAGTCCTTCCCAATGCCAATGAAGCATGTCAACTCGTTTTCTGTATCCAAGTCGCATCTTCGTGTCATAGACGAGGGGGCGTTTTCCGACGTTACATTTCCCAATCTTACTCGGCTGGAGCTTGAGCAGGACGATTCCCTGCACTTCCTGCCAGGCAATATGTTGGAGGGTCTCGACAATCTCACAACCATGATCGCGTACGGCGACCCTTTCCACTGTGACTGTCAGCTCAAGGCCTTCGTCACCTGGCTACGTGAACGAGTCAATCCACCGTACGTCAGCGCGACCTGCGCCAGTCCGCCGAGCCTTCAGGGCAAGGACCTGACGGACATTCCCCTGGCCAGTCTGACGTGCGACTGCCAACAGGTGGCACCTCCTTCTATCGATACGAGCGGCAGTGATAACTTCACTCACGAGGGGCAGACCGCCATGCTGAACTGTAAGATCTCAGGCTGTCCCGTAGCCGAGTTTGTGTGGACCACTCCAACCGGAGCCATGCTGGCTGTGGAGTCGGGGTTCCCCAGGATGGAGGTACTGAGCAGCGGCACGCTGGTGGTGACAGACGCGAGGGAGGAGGACACGGGAGTGTACACTTGTACTGCTGTCAACTACCGCGGGAAGACCAGCAAGGAAGTGGCGCTGCACGTGGGCAACAAACACTAGCTAGTGGACCAGAAGGCCTACGCAAATGTACGCAAATGAGCCCTTCCACAAGATCGCTAAAATGCCTTGCTGTGCTGACAAATAATGGCAGCCTAATTCTTTCATTGCCTACGCTAAGAAGTTTATGTTTCATTGAATGTTTCTATGGATTCAAGTGCTTAGCTTTTTGTAGATCATGAGGAATGGAATCTATATCGACAGTGTCAGAAAAGGGTGAATTGTGAAAGGGCTAAATTGTTTGGAATCCTGTTTATTAGGTTCGGCATGTAAGTCCTACTGAGGGAACAATGCTAGCTTCTGAAAGGTTGTATTGTACGTGTGCCATTAAAATTTGAAATTCACGCCACACAATGCTTACGCGGCATGATGAATGTGAAATGATCTCACCTAGCGGACGTTACGAGCACGACAGCCCAATCTTTTGCTCTGGCCGTTCTTTGACGGGGGTTAATGATCATCTAACCCCTCCGCACGAGATGGGAATATCGGGTAGGAAGAATGATGCTCTCTGTATTCAAGAAAACGTTACCGGTAGGAAGGACGCAAAGCCACCTATCCGACGGCAGCTTGAAATGAAAAGCCGTGAAAATGATTGCTTCTTTGATAAACGGATTTCAAGGCTCTATCTCCAACAGCATGCTCTGTCGTACGTATCAGATTACCTGCAAGATTGGCTCATTTTCTGGGTCAATACTTGACGCCTAGGAAATATGAGAGAAGAATCAAAATGAGTATCTACATCACTGGTGATCCTTACTATACCCAATCATCTGGTTGGTATACATTTCTTTATTGATCTTAGTAATAGCAGCGCTATTATATATAAGGCAGCTTGCAGTTCCACGAGAACGGTGCTTTTGATGACCGTATATTAAAGGCGAAGTGGGTGCTAGAACTGACTATGGCTATCAATGTGAAAGATCGTATCTGACAGCCCAGTAGAATGCATGATGTATACAGCGAAGAAGATAAATGACCTGTTTATCTATTTCGGGCGCTCGGTGTTTAAAGCATTTTTGAACCAGTGGTTACGGACCGCACCGAAAGATGAAAGAAAATGATTAATGTATAAGGGTGGCCTTTTTGGATGGGCATGAATAAAACATTACCAAATCTAATTTTGATGCCGGCACATGTTTCGGGCACAGTAAGGGCAGGTATTCGGTCCGATTAGGGGGAATGGTGATTTGGAAACAACATAAACTTAATCGACCTCGCATAGGTGTCCATGTACAGTTGGTAAATGTAAGCAGGTCACTCTTTCATTCAAGTGATTTAGCAAAAAAGGATATAGTAGACTGCTATTTGCTAAAATGATCGAACGTTCGCATGATATGACATTATTCACTAATTCAGGCGCACGTGCTTTAATAAAACGCCGGATGCTGATTTTGGCTTTGTGATCTAGCTATACCACAGCCAATCGAAAAGCCATCAACACTACATAATGTTGGGCACTAACTTATGGACGCCTACCAATCACAGTGATTTGGCTTTAAATGCAATTAGGAGAGTACAGCTATTCTGTGTGAAATGAAATTAGCGGAATTTCATTAGGCGAGCCCTTCCCCATCTTTAAGTGTTTTTTATGGGCTTGGAATTATTCAACGGCATCATCTTATAAGTCAGCGTGAGTCGTTCTCTTACTCACTCGACCTAGCGTGAGTCACGCGAAGTGAGCGTTTGTCTAAGATTTGGTGGGATCGAAGCTGTAAGGATTTTCGAGGTGCTCTCCGAGTGTCTCGTAGCTGTACATGCAGATCGTGCGATGAGTCACGGCACAGCCTCCTGTGCATCCTTTCCAGCGGCCAGCGTTTATTTCTAGAGCGCTGCTATAGCGCGGCAGTTTCTTTTCTGGGGGAACTGTTTATCCATCAAGGTTATTCGGGAAGAAAAGCTGTATTTATTCCAGAGCCCGATACGGCTCTCCCCCAGAAAAGAAACTTGAACTGCCGGGCTGGTAGAATTATAAGCGATGACCGCCAGATTAAAAACTACTGCACAGAAGGCTGTCAAACAAATAGCGGCCTTGATCTATGTGGAATTCACTCCAATTTCACTACACCAGTTGATATAACTCAAAATACAAGTCCACACAGCCTTTTTTTAATCACTTTCATAAATCCCAACCATGAAATGTATAGGGATTTGTATTATCCATTCGAATCATCACCTACCTAATCTTCAACCAGATCTTTCCGTGGCGCATGGCAAAATCGCAACCAACGGTGCATATAACGTTACATGTACATGTACATTATGCAATAGACATTGGCCTGGCCAGGCAATGTCAAGCCAGCACTGGAATGATTATGGCAACTTCAAAATATATTTCTTGCAAACTTGTCAAACCGTACGCGTTTCCCCCAATTAAGGCAACTTAGTGAACATATTTAGTACAAGCAAAGGAACATTATGTTTATGTTTGTGCTTGTGTATGGGTTTGTATGCACGAGCGCGTGTGTACCTTTGTGTGTGTGTGTGGTGTGTGCGCGTATCTGTGTTTCTCCAATCAACAACTGCGAAAGCTACATGTGGACTTTCAAGATCAGACGTGTTGTCAGTGTATGTCATCAGGTATAAGATCTGCTTGTAGATTAGCCCCTCGTGCGATTGGTATAAGGCAGTTACTGTTGTGATAGCCCCGCAGCCGTTTGAAATAGATACTGCAACCTTGGGGACGGACATGAGGTAGGGGCCAAGGCCAACCCCAGCCGTGCCATCAATTTGATCTGCAAAAGGTGTCATCAGCAGTTCACGCGATCCAATCACTCGTTCCCAGGGCAAGATGCTTATTCCCAGGACAGGGGCTGTTGCCCGGTTTCATGGGTTACACTCAGCGATAAATCTTTTTTTTTTATGACAACATGATTCGCGGGTACCTGTTATTTTTATTTGCATGTTCTGACCGTACCGTGACCCCATCCACAACACTGTCCAGGTAAACGGATCTAAGCAGATGTACGGTCCGCTACAAAGACGTGCAGAATGACGCAAATTAAACATGTACATTGTACATGCGTTTAAAGGCCATGTTGATTTGATTATATGGATGACATCCTCTGGAAACCCCAAAACCGATGCGAGCATGCGAATAAAAAAAAATTGGCAAAAAAAAGGTGCTTTCCTTATGAAATCTACGTGGTTATGATGGTTGAACAAATGATACAGAGTATGGTATGGCGAATAATCCACTCTTCAAATGCATTTGTTTACATTTTCGTCTTTTTCGTTTGGGTTTGGCATTCTACGACATTGGTATCGTTTTCCAGTACTTTTTTTGCAACGTACGTATACTTTGGCTCATTTTGCAACCGTTTCGTACGATTTACAGAATGGTTGAAAATCCTTTTTTAAATGGCCGAAAATTCATGCGCGCGCGGATGTCATCCATATAATTAATCAAATCAGCATGGCCTGTAATACGGTGACCAAGTCGGAACTTACATCTGCTTGTAGAATTAAAAGCTATGTGGACACAAACAAGAAATGTTTGATCTCCATATCGATGTAAGCAGTGTCTATTAAAAACAAACAAACAAACAAACAAACAAACAAACAAACAAACAAACAAACAAACAGGTAATATGTATTCTTATATAACGTCCTTACTGGGAAGATTTCTCTATTTCAGATCGCCACAAGCCTTCCTGGTCCATACGTTACCGATTATATAAACATAATATTAACGTTATATCATTTTCGCGACGAAAATGAATCTGTTGGCATGAAAGGAAGAACCTTTGTTATCAATGCCAGGGAGGATATCAAGACCCTGTGTGGGTATACAGATCTATAGTTTTAGGTCGATAGTTATTTAATCACTTTCTCTTGTGTTTCTTCTTCTCATATATATGATATATTCTAGCTTCTCTTCTGTTTACGTCTTTACTGGGAACGATTTCCACATTTCAGATCCCCAGCAGGCTTCTTGGTCCATACTTTACTTTGCATTTCTCCTGGTTTTCCGATTTTTAAAAGGTCATTTAACGTTAACGTAATTACGTAACTAATGACGCTGATCATATTCGGATGATGACGTCAGGATGACTGTTGTTCAAGTCAGTGACTCAGGCCCGCCACGCCGACCGCTGCTGGTTTCAGGTCAGCTTTCCCATGGATATCGGAAGAAAGATTGCTTGGAGTGCTAAGGACGGCATAGGTGAGATTCCAGAACAGTCTAAACATCCTGGCACGCAGGGGGTGCGACCGTCTGGCTGCCCAATCTCTGCCCCCAAAGGGATGACTTTTCCAGGTGGAATTTCCCGCCACCCGGTTCAAATCATCCACTCATAATGCCATTTGACAGGAGAGAATCACGTGATCAGTTTCGAAGGGTCTAAAATGTAACAGGGGAGCTTCGTATTTTTTATTTGAAATATTTTGGTCATAATTCAGATTTGTTGGTAAGATTTCTCTTAACCTATATTAGACTTATGAAATGATCGTATTTTCTCTTGACTGTAGCATGTCGTTAGAAATTTCGTTTCGGCGACACCCCCTTGACCCCCACTTGTTTTTTTGCAGCGACCTCCAGCGTTTTGAAGGCACAAAGATGGCGGGCAGGGCGTTCATGCAGTTATCGGCAGTACTCGCGTTTCTGGCCTCTTTTCTCGTCCTTCTTGTAGGTAAGTGCAAGATTCGTATTAACGGTGACAGAGAAGTATGTCTCGGGGTTAAGCCATGTTGATTTTTTCGATCAGTGTAGGTCGTGGAGGCGCGGTATCGGTGGTTGAAAACGTTGTTGTACTACGCTGTAGCTAGCGGGTCGTGCGCGCGGCTGTTGTCGCGCGGTGCGATGCGACTCATGAATTTCAAATGACGTTTTATGGGGATAATGCCATCGCAATCGCCTCCTCATATTTACTAAACACTGCCAAACGCTTGCACAGTTGATCTGAGTAAATCCCTCAGCAAATATCACACTAGAGTGGCACACAGAGATTTCGTCCTCTCCCGTTTTTATATTTTCCGAGTGTGGAGGGAGGGATGCGTGGAGGCGGGGAAGCAACATGTCAGGAAATTTCAGGGATGGTGGATTGGTGAGGAGATTGTGATGAATGTTTCCCGCAAATCGCGCCATCGCATCGCGGCCTTGTCTGAACTTCTAGCGAGGATGCCAGGGTATCATTTTGAGGTCACTTCTGTCTAAGTACGTCGGGTCACCCTAAATGGTACTAGTAGATGAAAGGACGTAGTAGGGCGATCTGTCAAAGAGAGGGCACGTCTGTTTTGCATATGTGAAAAGGAGAAAATTGCAGGAAAGAAATCCCTAAAGGGATGGTGCTGAGATAGTGTGTAGCAGTCAGCACCCCAAATTGGGAATGCAGGGCTGGGAGGGAAAATTTGGTATTTGTGGACCATCACATTGCATCACAAGGCTCCGCCTATGATGTGCGTAACAGTTGTATTGATCGGGAACGTCAAAACCATTGCCGCGGACCACACAATCTTGTTGGTCGATGCCGAATTCGGCGGCCTCCGGGCGACCAATCAATTGCCAAATTGGCAGCCTCCCGCATGTAGAAATTTATCAGGAATTACCATAAATAATGCACAAGCGGGGTGGAACGACTCAGTTCACTGCTTAATGTAATTGCGGAATGATTCCATATTTCTTGGCATTGTAATCCGAAAATCTTCATCAAGTCTCATTCCGTCGCCGTGCCAACCAGAGCGTGGATGTCGATTTCGTTGCAGCTCACGTTGGCCGAGGGGAGTCATTTCACTAAATGGCGTCCCTGCAGTTTTCTGTGAGAAAAGGAACTCTGCTGTGAAGTGGCTTATTTTCACCTAGAGATGTTAGAGTTTTGTAGTCCTAGTTCTAGTTTGGACACAGTGGCCGTGGTTTTGTTAGAGAAGTGTGATGATAATGTGCAGATGCTATTGGAAAATGCCAGCATGATAGCATGCCTCACTGGGACCAGGCTTAGTCCCACCGGTATAAATCAACCTTCCAAATCAACATGTAAATTCAAGGTTAATCCTGAAAGTTGCTTTGCAGGATGAACTTGATATTATCCTTCATCACATTGTAGGTTCTTAATCCCCTTGCCTGGCGTAATAACAGCATTGGAAGGGAGGTAAATAATAGATAAGCGGACCGCTTTGACAGGTAGAAATCTGCTGTGCGGTCATGGTATCGTTAAACGACGTCTCGCGTGCTGCGGCAAGATAGAAAGCGATGCTCACACATTTGTTACCTACCAGGTAACCAGTTCTGGCAGTTTTTCTTGTCTGGTTTTTTTTTTTTTGCCTCTGGCATTTCTTGTAAGTTCTAGTCACAAGCTTTGACATACACAGTCCAGATGTTAAAGCCACACGTCAACTTGACCTTGTAGTTCGAGGTCAATCCATATCTGGGGAAACATGTAATCATAGCCTTGAATCTTGTCCAATATGGTCCACGTAAACATTTATTATGATGAAAGGTGCAACATGTTTGTTTCATTCCTATGCCAGCATGACTACATGCAACCTTGTAGAAACAGGAAGTTTATGTTGTAATTAGAGTACGCCTGAGACCACATGAAAAATAGTCCTTGCCCCCACACCCCACAGTGTGCTGGTGGTTGCTACTACAGTTGCATTGTCCCAGCCCAGAGGTTTTTGTTATGGACCCTGTCTACTTTGACATTAACCTAGATGTCTTAATCTACCTCTTATCAGTAATACTTCTAGATTGAAAAGTTCACCCTGTATGGTTCTTATCAGTAGGTATATCTTGAAGACATATTACAGCTGGCGATGTCAGATCTAGATGTTTGTGTATGTCACAGAAATGACACCAGCACATTAGGGGACCATAACCAGATCTGTAATGTTATTCCAGTGACCGGGATACCTGCGACCATGAACAGATAACCACAGTTTACAGTAAACAGGATATTTTGGTCAGTTCAGATAGACCTATAATTAACTTCTTGGGGGTCGGCGATTATAGGTTGGCAAATTGTACTTTCCTTTGTCCTGTCACTCTCAGCATGTGAGGGCCAGTTGTCCTTTTTGTCCTGAGGGCATTCCCTAACAGACATGATGTCATTTTGTGATATGGCAGATAGGGTCATAGGCTATTTTAGAACTATTCACTGGGCCAAACAATGCCTATGGCCAGACCACCAAAGATCACTGAGTAGAAAACTTTTGTAATTTTGCCATAATATATGGAGGAATGATATCTATATGCAAAATGTTCAGATGAAACGATGTTGTCACAAAGTGTAATATGCAAAATATTAGAAGTGCACATCCACTGAGAGAAAGTGGATTTCTGGGTTGTTTATATAGTGCGGTGCAGGGATTTCATTCATGTAGCTTTAGGGGACAGGAGTTATAAATGATTGATGAGTTTGCTGTCCCAATTACACCAGAATTGTTGTAATGTTACATACATGTTACAGAGAAAAACAACTTTGTTTGGCCCCTAATATTCTACATTTTACTGTAGTAATATTTCTGTCATCACAGAGGTAAGACAAGAAAAAACAACTTTGTTTTGATAGTCTGTGAAAATCTACATTGTATACTGTATTGTTAGAATATTTCTCTGTTCATATTGTAACATGTATAGAAAAACAACTTTCTTCTATTGATTGTTACTGAAATTCTAATATCTATTGTAAGAATATTTTTCTACTTTAAAAATCATGCAGATTGCTATTAGTGGGTTTTATTTTATAGCCCTATAGGAAGAAGAAGTCAGACTTCTACAGTATGTAACATGTCAGGAGAGGAAGACCTTGCCAAAAGCTGCTTGTTACCTTAAAACATACACATCTGACCTTCGCCAGGGTTGCAGCCTCAGCTGCCCTATTCAGCACTAAAGTAAACATCACAGTGAGGAGACAAGATGTAAAAGGACACGGCCCACTTTACCTACAGCTTGAACTAATGCACCCTGTCCTGGGCCTTTCATACAACTCTATTCACCCTGGGCACCTCGGTGACAATAGTGAGAGCTAACACAAGAAAAAGAACATCATAAATCGGTATTGTGATGCTTCAAGCAGACACAAGGAGTTCAGAAGGCACCGTATTCTGTGCAATTTTCACGCTGGCACTGACTTTTTGGTATCTGCTGTTTACAGTTGAGCTGAGGAAGCTGATATGTTTTGGGCAGATGGCCACGCTGTCGGCCACTGTGG
The DNA here is from genome assembly GCF_001625305.1 of Branchiostoma belcheri. Lineage (NCBI taxonomy): Eukaryota > Metazoa > Chordata > Leptocardii > Amphioxiformes > Branchiostomatidae > Branchiostoma > Branchiostoma belcheri. The sequence continues at coordinate 2,748,920 of NW_017803932.1, read as the reverse complement.
TGGTGTCACATTACAACTCATGATATTTGCATGTGTAGTGTGTTATCTTCATGTTCCACCTTGAAGTAATGCCTGTTCTTGGTCCATAACTATTCCACAGTCAAGAATTATGTGGTGAAACCAAACTCAACCCCTTGGGGCGGTATAGAAAGTAAAAGTGGGTGGTTTAAGAAGGTGGTACAAGGAGAATTGGGACTTGTCATTAGTGTTACCAATAACCTTTATTATCAGGAACACAGTTGTGAGGAATCAATACCACTAAATGTGTCAGGAGGACTATTCATGCACCCAGTGGTGTGTATTCAGTTAGCTAAAATGTGTCCACTCAACTCTTCGATTATTTGAACTGATTGGGTCAAGGCAATATTGGTACTATGATAAGTCTGTTTGGATAATTAGGCTAGAAGTAGAGGTAGAACTCTGTGAAATACACAAGACTTACAAAAGAAGGCAAAGAATATGTAAAAGAATTGAATAATGCAACTAGAAGATTCAAAGATACGTTGTACATGTACTGGTAACAGGGCCACAAGGTTATCTTTTACTTCCAAGCACAGTCCTCCCCCCCCCCATATTAATGCAGCTACAGTCATCACTTGACCTGTATTTGCTATAATGACCTTCCATTTTCTATGTTTAAACATCAATCTAGAAAAAAACATCATGCGGCAATGGGAGAAAATCCAAATGTAATTACACAGCTTTTATAGCATGCAATCGAATTTCTCTCTCCACTAGACAGATTGTTCCCTGTCCATTTCTTTTCCTGTCATGTCCAATGCTCATTTATTCAGATGAGTAAATCAGTGTCATTTGTAATAGTGTTAGGGCAGGGGTGTTGGTGATACACGATGAAGGTAAAAGGCCATTTTGGGAAGCTCCTGTTGTTTGGGGAGACTTATATTATATGCATGAGGGAAGCTGGCTGGAATCCATCCCGTTCAATCTTTGTTAAGTGAAAGACGTCCAATATCTAGGCCCATCTGACCTTGCGTGGGAAAATGCTGCGGACATGACAGCCTTTGTCTCAAA
>NW_017803932.1:2718100-2747868 GCF_001625305.1 Branchiostoma belcheri | reverse complement strand
GTGGGAGGGGGGCAAATCAGCGCATTATATGACATTCTATAATCATATTAAAACTTGCGAAATCCAAAATTTTTTCGCCATGATTGGGTAAAGGATATACACTTTACTGGATGAAATGCAATTTGTTGGCTGCCATAGCTAATATTTTTTGAAGGACGGACCTGTTTAAGGGGGCACACCCCAGTTTATTTGGGGCCTCTTTTCGAAGCTGCACACCCTCAAATCTAGCGACCGTCTCTGGCGTGGAATAATTCGGAAGGAGAATAACTGTATATGGGACGAAAGGGTATATCTTCAGCTACAAGACAAGCTGAGTTTGGTTTCTTCAACCTTTTTAAGTTTGGTAAAATCAACGGAAAAAACATTATTTTCACTCCAAAATTAATGCCCAAAATTGCGAATTTTCGCGTAGGATAATCCCACAAAAAAAAATTTTCCGGCAGAAATGACTGATGCTGGCAGAAAGACCCAAGCCTTGACTATACCCGAGTAAATTATAAAGAAAATTCTAGTACTGTAATTTTCTAAACAGTCCACGGCGCGAGGGGTTGCAAATCCACCCCTACGAAGCCACAGAGCGAAAACTAGGTCAAACGGGCGGATTACACTTGGCGCGCAAGGATACCCGGAAGTAAGGTTCGGAGCCAAAAGAAATTTTCACCCCAAAATCACCATTTCTTACACTCTTCAGCCATGTTAATGTTTAATGCTACTTCGTGGCAGTTTATAAGAAATGTCACCTCAAACTTGGACCCTCAAAACCCTTTCGTCACTTTTTTACAACGGACTATCGTGGACCCCTGTCGCGGAAGAACTGGGGTGTGCACCGTTTTATAGCATGCAATCGAATTTCTCTCTCCACTAGACAGATTGTTCCCTGTCCATTTCTTTTCCTGTCATGTCCAATGCTCATTTATTCAGATGAGTAAATCAGTGTCATTTGTAATAGTGTTAGGGCAGGGGTGTTGGTGATACATGATGAAGGTAAAAGGCCATTTTGGGAAGCTCCTGTTGTTTGGGGAGACTGATATTATATGCATGAGGGAAGCTGGCTGGAATCCATCCCGTTCAATCTTTGTTAAGTGAAAGACGTCCAATATCTAGTGCCCATCTGACCTTGCGTGGGAAAATGCTGCGGACATGACAGCCTTTGTCTCAAACACATGTACATGGGCACAACCCACCCCCCAGAATGGTTGTTCTAGGCATATAATATATGCTGACAATGTCACATGTTTTGCCATTTGTATGCCAAAGCACATAACACACATATGCATAAACCAGAAGTGATACTGATAGATTTAAAAGTATTCAGTATCCATTGCATTTATTTTTGTTGTCTAGAATAGAAGGTTAAATCCCAGAAAATATTTAATGCTCTGTGAAAGTGTGCATTCCTGTATTTGAAATGAACTGCATATTGAGGGCTTGCACTTGTAGCAGATTAGTCTCTCTGGCCTATATTATAATAATTACATTTCTATCACAGCAAATTGCATTCCAATAGAATTATCTGCACAAACCCTATATGTGAGTCGATCATTCGATAATAAGTGTGCAAAAGTCCATAGATGAGTCTAGCTTGTTCGATACTCGGCAAGCTTGATGTTGCCAACTGCATTATGTCATATTGAAGGACAGCTCAGAGGAAAAGGTGATGCCCTTTTGTTGATTGTTTCCTGGCTTTAAAAGCATGTCCTGGTTGATGTCATTATTTGGTTGCCATGGCAGCGCACAGTGATGTAGGCCAACTGGAGGGCTGGGAGGGAAGTCGAACCCACAGGATCCTTTCCAGAAATGTAGCGTCACAGACTGGTTATAATGATCACTGCTCAGAAAATGTGCCATGTGTACCCTATACTCCAGTGGGAAATGACTAACTTTAAAGGCTTTCATTGGAAAGGTTAGAAAAACATAAGAATGAGGTTTTATGAGGAGAGGGCTTACCCTAACTCACCATTTAACTGTCATATTAGACATGATGTATTTAATGAGAAGCAGAAGTTTCCACACAGTAGACATGCTGGTTCCCTCAGGGCTTGGCTTCCTTATCAAGATGCCAGAGGCTTGCCTTTGGTTCCATTTCGCTGGCTTCAAATTACTGGCAGGAACACCGCTTTGTGTCAGGTCCACTTGTAGTTGGTCCCATAGAAATGAGCAGTAATGACAGATATGAACCTAGTGCTGTTTTCACCTAGAACAAAATCGACCTGTCAGGACTTCCTCTATGTAGATGTAGATGTTGTATATACTTGTGCAAAGGGATATTGATCCAATTTATGCCTGTTAAATTTTAATACTGGGGAAGTGACTGCAATTTCTAAGTTTATTGATTTTTTATTTTATTTGTAAGTTTAGTTTGTAACTTGTAAAGGCCTGAAATGCATACATTCTGTGCATGTTGTGCTAGATTTACAAAAGGAAGGCTGAACTAGTCATGTTTGGCATGTCCAGTCTTGCTAAATGCTAGAGACGGGATCTCTAGTTTTGTAAACAGCCTGTGACCAGTTGAACTTGTTTATCTTTGGGTGCATGTCACCGAGATGAACCTGGAATGCTGCTTTGCAAGGTTGAAGTTGACGTCAACAGCTCCTGAGGTTATAGTACACACATGCACAGACATGATCTGTTGGTGTATCTGTATATCACAGGAAGGCTGGAGTCTGCTGTTTGCATTCCTTACAAATCAGACCCAGATGAAAGTGAGGAGTGATTCCTGAATCACTCCCCTTATCTTTGCATGCATCTCCCAAGTTCACTCACGAAATGTGAACTGTTTGCCAATAGGTCACATACGTAAACTGATTTATTCATACTTAGACACTAATATGGTTTTATGCAGGCATTTCCCACGCATAATGTTCGTGCAAACCTGAATGAACCTGTCGCATTCATTATGAATTTTCATCTTTCAGAAGTGCAATCTGTCCTTTCAGCTCAATATTTACATGCACCGCCCTGGGTATATTTATGGCTTCTCCGTCCCTGTGAAATAAAAGCCGTACGGAGATCTTGCCCCCAGGCACATACGTAGTGCATTACCTGATGGTGTGCAGTGCTGATACAAGGTAATCCCAAGGACTGCAGCTTATTCAGAGTTAGTGAAATGCAGCTCATGGTTTTTATATAGAAAATAAAAACACCCTATGCTTAACCCTATAGATAATACTGTCACAAAGTAATTATGTCTAATGGAACATTTATGATATGAAAATATGTTGTGATCTATTGACATTATCTTGAAACAACCATACTCTCTAGGAAGAAGGGAAAACAGATAGCTTGTATAAACAATTAAGAAGACCATAAATTTAGCCACCAGTTCTTATGTAAACAGCTGTCAGAAGAAGCCCTGTGTCTGCATTCCTTGTCCTGCTCTCCCTCAAAAACAGATGTTACTTCTTGATATACCTGCCTTTTAACAGGTGAAGCGTGAACCATTGCATGCTACTGTATGCAGATAGTTTGAGAAGCCAGGTACTGTGTTGTGAATAAAACATGTAAAGCCCCCCCCTCGGTGGCTGTATTTCTATGTCAGTATGGGGATGTAGATCAGTACCACCCGGTTTACACGACGACAAAAACCTGGCGTACGATAATGGCGTACGCACGCGATCGTACGACAATTGCGTACGACCATTTTTTCCAGCGTGTAAACCGGCCCCACCTATCGTTCGCACCTATCGTACGCAATTTGCGTACGCCACCTCGAAGGCAGGCGTACGATCGTGTACGATCGCCCAGCGGGGAGTCAGGATGCCTCTCCGCCTCGTGTAAACGCGACTGATCGTACGAACGGCGTTCGCAAGCACTTCCCTGTTGCAGGAGGTCAGGGGTCATATGCAAATTCCATTCTTCTTCCCGCGCCTGTGAAAACCCACGCCGTGTTACTGATCTTAACTCTGTTTTCTCTGATCCGTTTCGGTTTTCCTTTTGTTTTTTTATCGTATTTGATTTGTTTGTTGTTTTGCTGAGCCTGTTTGCTCGCGACTGCCGCAACTGACCATGGCAGAAGTGCGCAATAGCTCTAACTGTCACGTTCCCACACTGACCGATCGATCCCGCCTTGAGCTTGAATGATTGCAATGACTGCAAAAATTGCTGCCCGTTGGATCTCATGGTACCGCTCCCTGCGACGTCCAACCCTTCTTCTACGCAATGCCCGGCGACGCAAGTACATCCGCGAAAAGAAGAATAGCAACATCTGACGCATGAAGAACAGAAAAAGTGCCTGTTCTCCCGCCATTTTGAAAATAGCGCTATGTCAAAGCTCGCGGCGGGTCAAATGGGGTCACGATAGTGTGGAGCGCTGCGGGAGTCCCGGCGCTGTCCGTCCCGCTCCGTGTAAACCGAAACGGACGTACGATCGCGTGCGTACGCCATTATCGTACGCCAGGTTTTTGTCGTCGTGTAAACCGGGTCTAAGTACCTGCTGCAAGGCTTGAAATAATCTGCTTACCTGCACGGGTACACATTGAAAATTACATGTACCTCTGCGCCAGACAAATATTACCTGCACAACTCAGAATTTAGGAAATATGGATTACACTGAAACTGTTCATAAACCATTGCCATTAATGTCTTATTTCTTTTACATTCGTTCAAAATATAGGGGTACCAGTCAAGACACAAATAAAAATCCACATACACCTATGTAAACCCAGTACATGGACCAGTGCAGGTGGACAGGATGACTGCACAGCTCCAATTTTACCTGCACTAAATTGCATGTGCAGGTCGTATTTCGAGCCCTGACCTGTGAAGACCATTACCATCTCGTTATTCTGATTAATTCTGGGGCTGGTGATGTGATTGGAAATTCTGTCATCCTTGCCATATGACCTGGGGACATGCAATATGAGGTTGTTCAGCAGGGAGCGACTACTGTAAATCGTTTCAAGTTTGCGGGGACTTCATTTTGCCGTGGAAAGAGAAAGGTGTTTTTTGTAGTCAAAACAACTGTAGCAACGCACATGCAGTGGTAGACAGAATACATGTTTAGGGTGTGATGAGCTTGTTGTGAAAGTTCAGTTGCGAAAACTGTGAATATAAAACCGTCGCAAATATTTCTTGAAATACAGTACGGTAGTTTGCAACTAAACTGCCATCTGGAACCACAAAAAAAGGGTTCATCATCACCCAGCCATGACTGTTGATTACCTGTGGGAGGGCAGGGGGAGGGACAGTGACTGGGAGCTAGGTGGGACAGATAGTTTATCAGGAAGTCATTAACTGTCACTTATCAGCCAGATAGATTAAACTTTGTGGTCAGGAAGGAGGAAGGGATGAGGATGTGACTGAGCCAGTCTAGTTCCTTTCCTACGTGATATCTGATATGCGGATTGTTTATTATAGGATATCTATATATGAAATCAGGATCTGAGTAATCTTGATTAATCATACCTAGTTTTCCTCAAGGCCGTACTGTGTCAGAACATTTGTCTTTGAGTAATTATTGCATTTTGATTTGTTAGCATCTAGATGTTAACAGGATTAAAAAAAACCCTCTAAATTCAGGATCAGAGCTCAGGACACTGTACTGGTGTGATTGGATGTATTGTGTACACAATGTAGGTGGTACCACTGATATTGGTTTGAAAGTCATATGGTAATTATATTATTTCAATGATAAATGACTCAGTTGCTTTCCTTGTTAAAAGGCAACCCTATGTGATTCAAAACAGTTGTCAGTTGACATTGTTACAGTTGACAACATGACCTTTTATTTCTCAATATATCAGACTACGTGTCAATGGTTTTATCAATGTCCTTACACATATTTTGGTATATCCAGCCCCTTTAACCCTCATTCTGCTGCCTAATTCTGTGACTGATAAAGGATTAGTGGCCGAATATCTACTTTAGTGTGAAGGTTAAAATGCCACATATTGTTTTGAATATGTACATGTAACTAATTGAAAGGATGGACAGTACAGTACTGGTAACGCTGGTGAATTGAAAGTCTTTAAAAGCACCTTCAGTCCCAACCCAAGCTGGGTGAAAATGATTGCATACACCCACACATGGCTCTTCAAAGAACTCAGAACCCTGCAGTGTAGTGTTGAACAACTGCTAAGAAATCAATCACAGAATGTTGGCATTTGAGAAATGCACCCCTGCGTGGTAAACACTACCTGTGGGCCAGAAGAAAAGCGGAGCAGGAAGACGTGAATGTACGTCTTGCAGCATCTTTCTGCCAAATGGGTGTTTGACCTTTTCCGTCAGGATGAATATGTCATTATCTCTTGCAGCTATAGCTGTGCATGTGTATGATTGCCCATGCTATCTCATCAGAATAGGAGTGGGACTTCTGAAGTGTAAGATGTGACTAGACTTTCAATTCACCAGCGTTACCAGTACTGTACTGTCCATCTTTTCAATTAGTTACATGTACATATTCAAAACAATATGTGGCATTTTAACCTTCACACTAAAGTAGATATTCGGCCACTAATCCTTTATCAGTCACAGAATTAGGCAGCAGAATGAGGGTTAAAGGGGCTGGATATACCAAAATATGTGTAAGGACATTGATAAAACCATTGACACGTAGTCTGATATATTGAGAAATAAAAGGTCATGTTGTCAACTGTAACAATGTCAACTGACAACTGTTTTGAATCACATAGGGTTGCCTTTTAACACGGAAAGCAACCGAGTTATTTATCATTGAAATAATAAATTCCCTTATCAAAAAACCGTTATTCAGGGCTTCTGCTTGATTGATTGCCAAGATGTGTTTTTGATGTGGAAAATCTCCTCTTTAACTTAGTATGGATACTATTGAGCTATTTTGTATGTGGTTAAAATTCTATTCACACAGCAATATAGCCTTAAGAAAAATGCATTAAATACATTCAAATGGTATTTACAGTATTATTTTCTAGCAAGGAACCTTATCAAAGACACTGGATCTATTGGTGGAGATGTGGTCTTACATTGATCCCTTTATACTTTGTCAAAAGGTGTTATGTAGTGTATTAATGTGTATTGACTAAAACAAATTTCTATTTAGTTTTACCAGCAATTGTTAGCACAATAAAAGTCAGTCTGTAGCTATAGATGATATAGGGTATGGCCCTGTTGCCACCTGAAATAAAAATCTTGCGATGTAAACATCGTCTAGGAAGTGCACCCAACTGACCATACACCAGCTAGCATTTTGTTCTGAGCCGTTCCAGTATTATTGGAGAGAAAATGGATTCCGTGTTCTCACATAAAGGGTCATACAAAGGGGATTCTATAGTGGGCCCCCGATCCGGTGATTTAGACATGCCCAGTATTCAATAGTTACCATGGGATAGAATGTAGACTGGTTTCCCAGTATCTAAAGAATGGAAGCAATGGTGATTTGAGATGATAATTGCATCTTCAGATCAGGGTGTCCGGTCGTGTTTTACAGAGAGCAACTTAAAACAATCTCACGTTAGTGTGTAAGAGTTTGTTTAAAGGATCACCTTTTATATGGTTGTTGTAAAGCTAGTTCATTGATCTTTCTCCCCTTGCATGTGACTGAAATGTCATTGTGAGCGAGGTTATCGCATTACCAGGCTAATCAGTAGCTGCAAGCGATCTCGGAATCTAATAAGTCGAGCCTGTCTCATCATTAATTTGTGGCCTTTGCCCAGGCTGGTGATACAGAATGGGAGGGGCATATTGTCAGGCGTTGGTTGATGAACGCTGGTGATATTCAGGGATACGTGCCTAATCCACTCATGTATCTGAGATGACTGTAATGTATTTAGCAATCATAAGCGAAATGTCAGCGTTACATGCAATGTCACAAACGGTTACACTTGACGCAGGGTCTAAACGACGTACGTTTTAGACCGTACTTCATAGATATGTTTCAAGAATACATTGCTAAGGAATGAGGCGTCAATGTGTCATAAGTGCAGTTATTTCTCATGGGATGAATAAAAAGGGTGTCTGTCATGGGATGATTGAATTTTATGATATCTCGATGTACAATCCTGGCATATGAAGTAAATCCCCCAGGTTTAAATTTTTTAACATATACTTTGAGACATTCTTTTCACTTTTTTTGTCCCACAGATATTGAAGCTGCGGTAACAGTGAGTGTAGGACCTGCCCAGACTGTCCTGAAGGAGAACACAGTAGTGTTACAATGTACGTACAGCGTGACGCCGGCAGCACAGGTAGACATCATCACATGGAGCTTCACCTCCAGCACAGAAAGCAGGGAGGTGGTCACCATGTTGGCCAACACGCAGAGCGTGTTTGGGACATACGAGAACCGCGCGTCCATCACGGAGCAGGCCTCGCTGAGAATTGAGAACGTGGGAGAAAACGACGAGGGCACGTATAGATGTACAGTGAAGGTGCTGAGTCAAGGTTCGGCAGACACCAAATCGGTGGACCTGACAGTTTTAGGTAACGTCCGTTGTTTTGTAAGCCAGTCTTGCTTTGTATTCATTATCTGTGTAGACTTACTGTAGTTTGAAGATATGGTGAGGATTATAATGCCTAGAGCACATTCATGTTTGTGGTTGTATTTGTGTGTTTTTATGTTTTGGTCTGGAAAAAAAAAATTGGTGAAGTTCTAGTTTTTCAGTTTCAGTTTATTTATTTTGCCAGAAGGTTGCACTCAGGTCATTTGACCTGTTTTTGAGGTAGTTCTGGGACAATAAAAATAGAACATAGCTATATTAGATGCTCTAGTTTGTTACACACTACAGATTGTACTATTGATTGACATGTGCTTGTTTACAGTTGCAGCAAGTGCCCCCACCATCGTCTCCACAGTTAACAGTGCAGCTAGAGCAGGGGACGACCTGACGTTGACCTGCCGGTCGGACGGCGGCAAGCCCCTCCCCACCCTCACGTGGTTCAACGGAACCCAGCCCATGGACGCGGGCGTAGGAGAACCCACTACCAACGAAGCCGCGCGGCAGGTGATCCGGGATTTGTCGCTGTCTCCAGTCACGAGGTTTGACGACCAGGCCAATTTTGTGTGCAAAGCAGACCAGGGGTACCCAGACCAACTGGACGTCCAGACTGCAGAGCAAGTTCTAGATGTACAATGTAAGTTCTTCACATGTAATAATATGGTGAGAAGGTGGTCTTGTGGGAAGGGTTGTGTACTAAGCTGTTCTGGGTTCAAATCCCTGGCAGGCCCAGTGTTGTGCCCTTAGGAAAGGCACTTTATACCTATTTCCTCTGACTCAATCGGGTGAAAATGAGTACTTAGCTTTGATTAGGGACGTCATGTAGAATGGGAAGATGGACTTACTGTGTTTTAGGAGAACCACACCTTAGATTTTTCAGAAAAAAAGTGAAGCGACAGAGTAAAAAAAAACAGCCCTAGGCCCTAGAGTAAAAAAAAAACAGCCCTAGGCCCTAGTATAATAGCCTTAGATACTATGATAAGAGTCATAAAGTAAAAACACACGTTTTAGTTTTGATTCAAAACCTGAATATATATATTTTTTCACATATAAAAAAGATAAAGCAGGCAATTCTGAGAACCAATTGATTAAATTAGTGTGGCCTGAAGGCTTAGAAAAATTCTGACCTTGAGACTTTTCTAACCATTCTTATGGTTTTTTTTTTTGTCAGATCCACCCGTTGCATCCATCAGCTCCAATCCCAACAGCTCCGTCAAGGAGACCAACACCCTGACCCTGACCTGTGTGGTACAGAGTAACCCTGACCCCAGCCAGATCAGGTGGCTGAAGGTCAGCGGAGACTCGGCCGACGTCCTGCAGACCGGCCTGACCACCACCTACGTCATCCCGAAGATCAACAGGTCTCAGAACGGGACGTACCGCTGCGAGGCCAGCAACGGCGTCATACCCCGGGACAGAGAATCAGACGGACAGGCTACGGTCAACATAGATGTGTACTGTGAGTGTATACTTAGTATTACAGCCTGTATGTACAATTTGGGTGTATGTACAAGTAAGAAAATGTACCTGTGTTGCATGATGTAGATGAAATTTGTTTTTTAACACTTGCTCTAGGAGTCCTATTCAATTCACTAGTACTGCTACAGTCATAACTTAATTTGGTATAATTTGCAGATTGTAACTTGGTTCCCTTGGTATGTTTTCCTGTTACCTACAGACTGGAAAATAAAAAGAAATCGTTTTGTACAAGCTCTCCTAAATTTGGTATATGTCAATTTTATTGTCAGGCGTTAATCTATTAATTAATTAATTAGTTTTTTTAAGAATGATATGTAAGAATTTTCACTCCTACCATTTCAGATGCTCCGAAGATCAGCTCTAGCTTTGTGCAACCGTTCGAGGTGAACTTTGGTTCCAGCCTGCCAGCGGTGACCTGTGAAGCCGAGGGTAACCCCACGCCCAACCTCCAGTGGGTACAGGTGGGGTCGGGGAGAACGTTCAACAATCCGCTGTCCTTCGCCACCATGACGTACGCCGAGGACGGAACCTTCACTTGTGTGGCCGCGGCTCTCGATTTCCCCAAGGACACTGTCAATGTTACAGTTAATGTTATAGGTGAGATTCCCTTCATTCTTTCTGTCTTTTATTGCATTCAGAATGATGTTGCATTCAAAGCACATGCATTGTTTCTGCGAAGCTCGCTAGCTCAATGTTTGTCCACCTTACCACAGATACATTCAATGCAGACACAGAAAAACGTGTTATTCTTTCATTAACAGTCTACTTAACACAAACAACAGAGTGGTGCAGTGGAACTCATATTTGAAAATATGTATAAATTCTGTTTTGGCTATTTCTGTAATTACGTGTGTACTGTGTTGCTATGTGGTAAAGTGTACCTGAAGGAAAGAAATTCAATTCAATTGTTCCACACTTGTTAATATTATTTTGAAATGACAGGTCATATGGTATGACGTTTGATTTCAGGGCGTCCGGATATCATTGGAGACAGTCCGGCAGCGCGAGAGTTCATGGAGGGGAAAACGGCGCAGATTGTGTGTGAGATTCAGGCCAAACCAAGGCCCAGCAGGGTGGAGTGGTTCCTACTGGACTCCTCAGACAACAGGGCCATTATCACAACCGGAGGTCCATACAGGATTTTACAAGAGAACCTGCCGAAAGGCATGAAGAGTATTCTACAGATCAACAGTATGAAACCGGAACATTCAGGACGATACGTCTGCAAAGCCACAAACACGTACGGGGAGGACGAACAGTACTTCGATGTGACACTACAAGGTAAGTGTCAATTTCTTTCTATACAGTTATAGTACTTACACCCAATGGACTAGGTAATGGTTATGTTCTAGTATGCTATTTCTCCATTAATGTTGTACAACTATACACAAGCAACTCGATAACAGTGTTTAACAGCCTTTTTTAGTATAATTCAGTAATTTTGATACTACATGTAAGTCTTAATTCTATCAGGATTGCATTGTTAGAATCTTCTTTTATAGATAAAACAGTGTCTTTTTACATAGTTGCAGGGTGAAGAGGTCCAGTTAACATGATTAAAAACCTTGCTGTAGAAACGTCTTAAAATGTCTCTAGTAATTCTGTTTGCCACACTCAAAAATCTACATTTAATTATCCTTTCAGCCGAAGATGTGGTCACCACGGCCAGAGGTCTGTACACGGACAATGGTATCCTCATTTTCTAATGTAGACCTTCTGTAGAGCTACTAACCAGCTCCAGAGTGTTGCCCCCCTCCCCCCTGCTACCGTTGTCTCGAGTAGAGCAGCTTTGGCAAGACCAGGACTGTGGCACGGCCGGTGTACCAGCCAATGGGCTGTCAGGCATCAGGCATCTTGTGTACTAACTCTGCTCATTCTCATCTCGTCCACAATGGCACCACGTACGCCTGCCAACACATGTCCGTGACTGTGTGTACGCGTGTGTGTGTACGGCACAACTTGTACTAACTAAACCGTGTTTGTATCATCACCAGTGCTTGTTCAGTACCCCAGGCATCTGGACTGTCTTGTCAGCTGTCTTAGTTAATTCACAAGTATGTAAATGTTTACATGTACTCCTGTAGTGGGAGCCATGATAGGGCCTCCAGAGGCTTAACTGTCTGTATGCATGGCTCCAAGACATGATTAATGATGCCATTTGTAATCAAGCTAACAACACTTCAAAATGACAAGCCATGACAGGACAACTTAGTGATGTCTCAGTAGAAATGTATTCTGCTTGATAGATATTAAAAATGTACATTTGCTTTTGAACAGTTCAGCTGCATAGTTTTTAAAAGTTGACAACAAACTATTGAGAATGTTTCATGACATTTAAGAAAGAATGTTAGGATCCCCAAAAGTGGAATGTATGGATTTTATGAATTATACAGTTATCAGTCCCTGCATTGTTCAGGTAGTTCTTGATCTGCCCACTCCTTTGTGCCTTCTCACCAGGAGTGAGAAGACCTGTGGGTTTAGTAGGTTGTCCTGTCAAGGCGCATGAAATGTTCACATAGCCTGCACCAGTAACGATAAGGAACCACAATTGGAATGTGCAGTTAAGACTTTCTCAATTTGTCGTGGCTTATCAACCCACATTCGTCAAAATAAGCCCTGAATGGGAGCCTATCCCTTGTCTCTTGTCAGCTGCTATTTACAATATAATGGCCATTACTGTTTTATTCAATGCACCTAAATCTGAAAGCTCAACCAAGAGTCTTGAATAGATAAGAGGATTTCAGATGAGGTATACAAGCACTTTGTACTGTTTGTCACATGCTGAGAAGTGACAAGGGAATATATTAACCTGTCTCATCTTTCATTTACATGTACATCCCCCCATAGTGTTTAGAACAGGTGTCAACTGCATTGTGTAACCAGAAACATTCTCTCCATTGTAATATTTTAAGCATAGTTGCTTAATCGTAGCTAACTACATGTATCATCCCCGGCAATCCGTTATAACTCCCATCGTCGGACCCATAGCAAACGTGCTGCATGCCCCCGCAGTTTACTCGGCGAATTGCAGACATGTTTTAGATGCACAAAATGCTCGTGGCGGGGGGAAGAGAACGAGATTGTTGCCACCGATACTGAATCAAGCCATATTGACTAGCCGATGCCGCACATTCTGAAATGCTGGGGGCATTCTGAGTTGGCACAGGGACAAATCCTACAGATCTTTTGTTTACGTGTGACTGAGAGGGAGAACTCTCTGTAGGATTGGGGCTTTACATGGTACTGCTGGGTGATGGATAATGTTGTCACCTTGAGTTGTAATTCTCCAGATCTATAGCAGTAGCTTCCCACAGTGGGCTACAGATGAATGATCACACCATCAACAGGCAATTCAGATCACTTTGTCACACACAGTACCATGCAGTTGCTACATGTATGGTACTGAAAATAGATACGTAAAAGTCATGAGCATGGCACGGTAATGGGTCGTCGTCTCCTCTGCCTGCCATGGTTTCATCAATATTCCACCAACTAGACCGATGTGTGCATCTGAAAATCAATATGGCATGGTTTAGGCAAGTGGTTAGTGTGTGGAACTCCCATGGGTTGTGACTCTCCATTGCTTACAAAATAGGGCAAAGATACAGTTGAAGTTTAAGATTTGGACTTATCTGTACCATTTCTTCCCTCCTACAGGATCAGACACCACTCTGGTCATAATCATAGTGGTGGTTGTTTTGTTATTACTCCTACTGCTGGTGGGTATTGGCCTGATGTTGGCTCACAAGAGAGGACTATTACCCTGCAAAGGTAAGAAAAGACTTTGTTATTTTCCTTTGTGGTCTTTTTTCCCCCAAAGAGATGCCCTTGTGTGCTGTAGGCTTGTGTAGACTCTTGCTGAAGACACATGCCTGTGGTCATGACAGCCGCAGTTGACAGCTGCTTGGGCAAAGGAAGACATCTGCTTGTGTTGAGGTTTATGTCTGGTCTGTGCAAGCCTGCATGGCAGTGATGCTTGTTTCTAGCCAACTAGAATAAAGCTTTCTGCCATCATGCCAGCGTGGGTTTTTAGACAGTGGCTGCTTCCTTGCATAGCAGAGAACATGTCAGCATTACTGGATACTCCCAGCTTGTATAGCGCTATGGACTTGACGTAGTTCTTTTGGCTGCTGTTGTGAGAACACAAGCCTTTGGTGCCTGATTTGGTAAATTTTTACGAACTAGCGGGTTCTACCGAAATCCAGCTCATCAGTGTGAGGGATCTATCTGATACTCCGCTTTCTTTAGGTAGGAACTTTTCTCCTTCCTCTGTCTGCCATTTCCTGCATCCCTGCCTTATTTTCTTTTTTGTTGTGGGTATTGTTTCGTTTGTATGGCCCTCTCATGATTTTGCATGTTGTTTGTACCATACTTTTCAGATCAGGCATTCTATGCACTTTGTTTTGAGCCGAAAGCATTTTAATGCGATCTACCGCATTCTGAAATCTTTATGGGAACTTAGAAGTTTGATGAGATGCAATTAAGTGTTCTACCATTCCGACTTCTATTAATATCGTACATTACACAAGTCCCGTATCATGCCATATTAAGCATGTCTCAGAAACCAGTCTACCTTTGCTGTTAAATTCCACTCCATGGCATGCAGTGGCATACAGGTGGAAAATTCTGACACGCCAGTTAATGTACATTGGATGCATCACTGTCCCTAAAATTGGGTCATGAAGCAGAAGAATTACTCTACTTGATAGGACATTCAGAGGCGGTACAATGTGCGTCGGCTGGTTTTATGATCAGAATAAAATGGCAAATAGAATTTTACTGCAACAGTAAAATGTAATTTATTTCAAGCTGTAAACTTAGAGAAGCAGTTGTGAATATAAAACTATGCCATATGGCATAAGAAACGACAAGGATATTTTGTGTTCAAGTTGTTTGGTGTTAACATCATATCATGATCCCCTTTCATGCATATACCTGCATTTTTTCCCTGCTTTCAATCCCAGGATCTCTTTCATAGAATTTTTAAAATGAGTTTAGTCATACATAATGATAACTACTTATATTTTGTAACAGTTTTGAATTTAAAAAAGTCTTGTTAGTTGTGTTTGTCACATTTATCATGGTTTAAGGAGAAAAAATTTACAGTATATGCATGTATGCTAGACTACATCCTTCATTGGCTGAAGTGACCTCCACTTGGCCTACTTTTTCTTCCTTCTCAATAATCTAGTAGCTATTAAGGAGACCAGAACTGAGGATCCCTTTGTGTGGGTCTTAACCTTCCAACCTTTCATTCACAAAAGTAGGCCAATTGCCCACAGGGACAGCATGTTGATATAAATCTGTATTACTGAAACCCCACTGGGGGGACTAATTTGTCTTGACTTTCCCTGTAGAAAAAGAAAATGAGCATTGGATTATAGAATACCATGGACGTCACTTTGCCACTACCATGTTTGGGACATTTTCAGAGTTTTTGTAAGACCAGTTTTGAACCATCAAATTTTACTGTCAAGCACGTCACCCCCTGTGTCAATCTGACGTCAGCCAAATTTGATTAAAAACCTAACCAAGTCAAGATAGTAATAACATTTTGCTCTGGATAAATGGACATAATTTATAATGTGCAAGAGGCTGGTCACCCAAATTTTGTTAAAAACCCATCGTATTCCGGAAAGGTCCGTCCAAAGTGGTAGGAGCAAAGCTCTGGGGATGTCTCTGCCTCTAAACGTTAGATCATGTATGTGATAGATTACAGCTGACCAGATTAGATACGGTAACCTTCACTGTTAATTGCAGTTACTATGTTATCACTATGAGTAATATCATTAATGACATTTTCTCTTATTTTCAGGTGAACCAGAAACTGGGAAGGGTGGAAGGTAGTTGACTGCTTCATTACTTGAATCTTGGTATATCTAAAATCGAAAAATTTTGCCGGAAACAAGTGTCAAACGTACATGTAACACATGTATGTTTTGGTATGCAAATCCGTTCAAACTTAAGACTCTCACTGTTAGAAATCCAAGCCTCTGAGTTTTCTATATGTAAGAGACATAGCAGGATATGTGGTAGAACTAATAGGCCACACAAATTTAAGTACTCAAAATGAATTTCGAGATTAGGCTGTTAGAGAAAACATTACCTTATTAATTAGCAGTCTTCAACTTTTGATTTTCATGTATTTGAATGTCCAGCATTCTTTTCTTTCTTTCAACATCATTTTGGAAAATCTAAGAACCAGAGAGCGAAATTGATGTGGCCAAGGTAGATATACATTATACATGTAGATGTTTGTCTGCAATTGTTACAGTATCTTTAGTTTGCTTCTAGAGGTTCTCTCAAATTGATACATATCAATTCAGGGTTGGAAACATTCATAGATGCACCTCCTGTGAATTTCAAATTGGGAGCAGGAAGAACTTTTGCAAAAATAAAAATACCCCTACAAGTACGCACAATGCTTTCACAGATATTTTTGTTGGCAAATCGACTAACAGGATAACATTTCTAAAACCAGATCCGTGTACAAAAACAGATCTAGGAACTTTCATTTTATTCTTGAAGGAAGGAAGGAAGGAAGTGTATGTAGTTGGATCTGAATGGCACAAGTTCACTGATTTCAAACCCTGCAGTTGATAGGAATTTGGGGATACAAACTGTGGCTTCCTGAGTTCTCTTCTGTGGCCTTGATGTCCTCATCTTCTCTCTCACTACCACTTCTCCTCATGAAAAGTTTCTACTCACTGCAGGTATGTTTCTTATAGGGATGAGAATGTCACCAACGAGTTCTCCATCGAGATGGCCGACAAGGACAAGTCCCCCACCGCGCCCCTCCCCTCCAGAGTAGAAAGCAGTCAGTATATCCCCACGCCTCTCGTCGCCGCCAGCTACGAAGCACGACTGAGCGGCGCAAGCTTCGGCGAACCCAGATCTCCGGTTGGCCAGGACAAACCTGACGGAAAGAAGGCATGTCTTACTTCATAACTACATTTTTAACACTTAACATAACCTATAGTAACTAACAACGGACGTGATCACATGTATTTAGATGTGCACAAAGTGTAGAGGATGTAGACTTATCGTACGGTTGTTCCTTCTGTCGTTTTCTTGGCGTAGGTCAATTCCCCAGCATTCCCGGAACCCACCACAGAGGAGCCGCCAGTTCAGGTAGGACATTAACCCAGGACTAATGTCTGGTCTTACTGTTGTCTGTGTCTGGTGTCGTTGATCAAACTGTCGTATGTGGATAACCATTACATTAATCACCATCTGTGTCTTTCAGATTTATGATATATTGGAGGGGCAGGCCATGATGAAATCTAACTCGTCTGTGTGTGTCATGCTTAAGTGTTGACAGCTAGTACTGTTCTATTGCCATTGAATTTATTCTTTTTATTTTATTATTAACCTTAGATTTGCTTGATAAATACAAGGGTTAAGGTTTTCTAATGTTGAAGCCTTATATTGCATGGATTTGGCATATTTCATGATGAATTTTTATTGATGTTTCTTGGTGAAACCACTGTGTTTATTTCCAACTGAGCACTTACATGTATGCATGCCTTATTCACAGTAAAGCAAGCACAAGTGCTCAGATTTAATGGAACAGGGTTTTTGTTTCCAAACCGTGATCCTTTCCCAAAGTGAACATACTTTGCATGTGCATGTTTAGATTTGCTTCTGACATATTTTCAGCCTCTCCTTCTTCCATCTCTCAGATTAAGTTTCAAGTGAGGTTTGACTTATGTGGTTTCACTTTGAAACATGCCATTGCCATTATCAATGATTATTATGATGGGAAACTGCTTTTATATGTATTTTATACAAACTGTACGAGTTGTGTATGACTCTTGCTTCTTGACAGTAGTAGCATCTCTCTCCTGTGCCATTCTACTCTTCACAACTCTTCTAACTGTCATATATCTACGTTCATCATTCTCTAACTGCAAAAGACTAAGACTAATCACAGAAACAAGTCTTTAGTGTCAAATGATGGAGTCGTGGTAATAGCTGTAAAAAACATGATTTATGAGTGAAGTGTCTGATGATTGGGATGCTGGGGGATGATATGAATGAAGACGTGTGTATCTTGGAGTCACAGGCTGGCCTGTAGGCTGCTAATCACATTTGGTGTATCACGGCTCAGTACTGAGAGGGTTTTATCACCTATAGAGAAAGGGCTGTGTTTGTGGGGTGATGTATTAGCTGGATGCGATGTGATAACACGGTGTAAGACATGAAAAATGACTGAGGGAGGGAAACAGTAGGAGCTTCGGTAGAGTAACGAGGGATGGTGGTGTAAAGATGCCAGCTGGCGCTCGGCGATTCCGGTAGGTGTGCGGCGCACTAACCCACCTTGTGTTCTCCACTGTAGAAACACTTTGTGACATACTCTATGAACAAAAAAGGCCGGCAATCCAAATCGGTACGCCTAGTCAAATCGGTACGCTTCGTCTGCTGCTACTTTTTCTCCCAACACCACGAACCAAACCCACTCAACCCCTTGGAAGGTGTCTCCCCTGTGTTGGTGTGTGCTCTTGACAGAACGTTGTATAAGCCCCACCTCTCCCACGACTTCCCTACATGCACGTCTGTGTTTTTTGCACGACTTGCTGTTATAGATTTACTGACCGAGCACTTGCTTGGCATGGTGACAGCAACTGCTTGTAAACAGCCGTCGTAGGCGGTAGTAATACTACTATTCATGATTACTTTGCTGTTTCGATTCTTACTGCTATCAGTCCTTTCACTGAATTTCTACTCACTACTTACTGATATTCCTGATCTTTGCATTGCTTCATTACTCTTCTTACATCTCGCTTTCCTTGCTTGTATTAGTAGTTTTACTAGTAGCCAAGTAGCCACTGGCCTCGCTAATGACCCATTTTGTCTTTTCCCCACTTGACTTACTCTGGAAACGTACACAGTATAATGGTAAGGCTCTACAACAGACTACTACTCCTTCCTTATCTGCAGTATACTATTGTGTGAGTGTATTTTCTTCCTGATTGTACGTCAAGCTTTAATACTCACCATTTTAACGCTTATAACACACTTTCAACAGCATCTAGACATCGGCAAGCATCGTGGTTGTTGACATGTTACAGCTTGCCTTGCAAAGTTGAAGTGTATGCATTATAATGTGCATTTTGTGCATCAACTAACCACAATGGTTTATTGCAGGTCTACCCCCGAATGGCTCAGTAGACTGAACAAGTAAACTGTCCATTCACAATTACATTGTACTGCTTTTGCTAGACTTACATTGTCGTACTTGTAATGGGCAAGACACAGTACCAAAATTGCATGCAGTAAAATTGCAGACATAAGACAGATACTTACTCTATGGATGTTAAAATTTGGAGTCTCCAGATGTGATGTTTTCTGTTTTCCATTTTGCAGATAGCCTCCTTTTCCATCAGAATGATAGGACCATTATTTTTTGGTTAATTGTAGTATCCAATCGGGAAAGAGACAATACCCTGATATATAATGAAATATGCATGTCTGCTCACAGCTGATAACCAAAAATACTCACAAAATTAGGATATTTTCCTGTGTCTGAATTATATTCAACAGTCAGCTTTCCTCAGACTGCGCACCTTAATTCCCTTTTACCAGGGCTTTGTTTCCATTATCTGTAATGTTCACCCCTTCAGTTCTCCTTAATTGATGTTCTCACGTACTTATAATGTACAAGTATTCCCCAGTGAAAACCCCTCTAGGCAGGCAGGGAAACACCTACACCTACTCCACTGTCCTGCCCTTGACCCTGACAAAGATTGTTCCCCCAAACCATTAATAAAGAAGCCATCAACCAATTTCGTCACGTCCATGAATAATTTAGCTACATTAGCTGTTCATGCTTTGTGCATCCTCGGAGGTTCTCTGAACAAAGCCAACATCAATACCAACCTTCTGTACCAGAGATACATGTGGCATTAGTAGCCTATTTATGCCTCTTGTGAATTCGTTAACCTTTAGCACTCTAACATCCCAGGCAATCAATTCGTTAACCTTTAGCAGTCTAACATCCTAGGTAGTCGATGCAACTTTGATTCTTCACATTACCCCCGGAGTAGTAAGGGTTAAGATTAATGCTTAGATGAAAGGCCACAGGGTAAGTGCAAACCAGGAAACCTGTTTGCCTTGTTCTCCCACAGTAGAATCCATCAGTACTGTAAGCTCTTGGGAAATACAAGTCTCATCTGTCACAGCCAAGAAAGCGCCTTAACCCAGCTTATCAACAGCTTTACCTCCCGGGTATTGCCATATATGGTCTACAGGCGATGGGTAATCCAGAAAAAACATGGGAGGGATAAGAGTGTTTGGATTAACTGTTAAGAACCTGCTGGTATCCTTCCACTAAGATAGATTTGGAAGGTCATGATCCTGTTTCTATTTCCTGTAGCAGCACATGTCAAAAAATACAGCAGATTAGGGGAGAAACCTTGCTTTTGGACACATTATGAAACAAAAACTGCACTTCAAGGTTAGGACTCATTTGTGAAAAAAATATAAGAGTATGATGTTGGAGGTTAGATTGAATTTTGCCACTGTAAATGTATTTTTTCAACTCAACTTCAGATGTCAAATTGTCGGCCCCTTTCACAACAGAAGCCTGTCGTAATAAGGCTTCATTTTCCGGACAAACCACCGTCATCAGCTGTTAAAATAAGGATTCATTTACAGGACGGAGTACTAGTCGCTGGTGAGGCCCCAGATCCAGACGTAGGTCTTCATTCAGTATGCATGTTTTGGCCTATTCGCTTGGTGTCATTCGAAGGTTGCAAAGGTCAGCTTCAGTAAGTTCCAGTTGCTGCTGAAAATGTAAGGATGAAGGTGCAGTCTTTATGGAGCAGTTCTTGACGTAGGCAGTGCTAATGTTATTCTCCTCTGGGTAGGACCTTCTCTGTGCTTTTAAAGGGCTGTAGTTTTGAAAGTCCTCATGAGGAATCAGCTTCATAAACCTGTTTAGGTTCTGCTTGAACCGTGTGTAAAGATTTGTAGCTCTTGCATCTCACCCACTACAATACAAGTAACTGGGTGTGTTTACTCATCTGTCTTTTGATAAGTTACATGACTGTACCTTACTACCTTACTAAAGGTAGTACTGATGGATTTGTAGTAATCATAATCTCTTAGAGTGCTTTGTGTACCTCTTTTGCATGGCTTGAAGTTGGAGAAAACTGATTTCAAAAGGATTTATATATGCCCCCCTCCCCTCTTCTTGTCAGTAGAGACTATAACACAGCCTGTTCATAAGGAAACCACTTTTTCTCACTTCCAACAGTGGTTCCTTTATCCAATGCTTTTGTTTACAGGAGAAGAGTTTACTGTTGACCTCCGATTCTGATTCCGAGTCTGACACAGATCTGGAGAGCTCCCCGATTGTGGACTACCGGGAAAGCCGTACGTGTGACCCGCCTGCCCTCCCCCACAGCTGAGCTTCAGCGCAATGGTGTAGGGATACGGTCCTGCCTTCAGTAGTACATGTAACCCGTAGCCTGCTGTGAGGATAACTCGTGGTGCTTTTGCTTGACAGGAGAGCAGTGTACTGTTGACGACTGACTCTGAAACTGACTCAGACTCAGATCTCGATGTGCTCGTCGAGCCCGTGAGACATACGAGCAGAAACCGTAGGTTGAGTCCGCTTCGTATGGCAGTCTGGTGCAGGGGTTAGGCCGTGGCATTAACCTCAGCAGTGGCGGTGGTGGGGCTGACGCATCTAACGCAATCCCATGGGTCCATCTGAGCCTTCACTAACGCAAGGGTGTGGACACTAAGATTGAAGATAGGGTGGGACCAGCTTGGTTCAATGTACAGACCAGCAGACCACCATAACAACCACCTTTTTTCTGGTCCCAATTAAATTTTTTTCCATAGATACCTGCCCAAAAAGGCCTCCTGTCCAAGAAGGCTTAACTACAGTAAAATTTGATAGATTCATTTTTTCGGAATCCTAGTGTCATGGTTGCTCAGATGTGCCCTTGGGTGACACATTTCGGTGGTGGAATAATCTAGACAATGCTTGGGAATGTGGATAACTTGTGTATTCATGACATGTGATGTTGTGGTAATCTAAATTCAGTCCGCAGCAGTTGAGATGACGTGTCAATAACATCTGATTGAGATGATCACCTCAAATCACCTACTGTAGTCTAGCTGATGGTTTCGGTGATGGCCCCAGCCGCGATCTAATAAGGTTATCCGGGTTGAGGGCACTAATGGTTTTGAGGGACGCGACACCACGTGCAACTTAACATCACAGGGTCATACATACATACAACATGCATACATTATACACTCTGAATCACACATACATACGACTACCCGAGCATTAAATGTGAACCACTAGCAGAGGACCTTTACATGTATATTGGGGTGACCTGAGCAATATCTACTCATCAGATATTTATCCTCGTTAAACTTAGATGAATAGAATTTTGGAACCCACATACATTTGTATGACACCTTTCAGTAGTCAGGTTTAACATGTGGTAAATGCTACTACTTGTAGCTGTTGGAGAGAACAGATGCATAAATTTGCATACGCCCTTCTGTTTAGGTGAAACAATAATGGTTGGTGAGTTCTCTTGTTACAGCACCATGTGGCCTGCACCAACACAATTACATGATGTACATCTAGATGTGTACAGCCTGTCATCGCTGGTCAAAGGTCAGCCAATGATTTCATGGCTGGCCAGATTGGTACTCCTGCCACTCATTTCACACTCCATAAATATCAGGCAAAACAAAATAAACACCGGGGTTGCCTCTACTCCTTCCCAAGTCTGGCAAGGTCAAGCCAAGCTGTAATATTCAGAGGCTGACTCAGGTAAAAATCTGAGTTTCTTCCTTATCGCAAATTTGAATTTCAATCATCTGTTTATAAGAACTGTTAATTCATTTGTGATACGTAAAGCCAGCAGTGCTCTCGCAGTTTGTCAAATTGTACCAAGACAAATACTTGTTTATGTGTGGCACAAAGAATTGATTTAATTTGGCCAAAGGCAGGGATTTAAGGTGTGTCCAAAAGTGTACCCTGCCCATAAAGGGTGATATTCATGGTTGGGTGACTGGCTTATCAATCAATAATGCAGGCCCATGGGAAAGACCTTTAGTGAAGTGGACATTGTGACCCCCTTACAATAACATAGAAGCACATATTACATGTATGTACCAGTTACATATTTGGACACCATTGCATGGCAATGAAATATGCTCCGCTCTATTTATACCAAAGTCTCCAGGTCACAAAGCACAGGTATTCCTGCCGGAAAATATGGTAATGTAACAAAAAAGAAGAATGGATCAATAAGACAATCTTTATTGCAATCTTTGAAAATTACATCCAGTGTAGGTGGTGTTGTCAGATAATTTGTCATCAATTCAGCGGCTGCCACCTTGTTGGATGGGAGCCAACTGCATTTTGTATTCCCCGAGCATCAATGAATCCAGAGTGAAGAATAATTGTACGTCTTTACTAACACATTTAGTCATTTGTCTGCCAGCATTAGTGATGTATAACATCAAACAGTGGTTCATAATGTATTCCATCACTTTCCAGTGTAGTTCAAACAACTGTTCATGCAGAAAGAACCTATCACGTTGTCTGGTGTAATTAGTAAAAATGAACCTGCATTACATATTTTGCTCACGATGCCAGTGTCTGGTCCTGTCAAACCATGTACATGTACATGCCACAAACACACAATCGTGTTTGACTCAGATTCCATTGTACTTGTTACTAACCCACTTACCCAGTGACATACAGTATACACTAGTTAGTAGTTCATTGGTTGATGTCATAATTTGTTTTCATCTCCAGTACTGTAGCATATTTCTGTGTCGTCTAGGATAATAAGATACGCCCTGTAGATACGTAATGGCACCCAACACCGCATCAAAGCAGATATTCATGTTGTCTTTTTTTTCTCTTCCCACCACTGACATCGCAGGGTGGGTATAGGGACGAGGACGGACTGAATAACGCGGAGCTGGACTTGTCTTCACGGAAACCTGCCTCCCGGAGGCCCATCGTGGATCCCAAGGACACCATGGACATGGACTACCCCACCCTCAGACAACAAACCACTTCCCCCTATGTTTGATAGCTTCCCTGTACAGTCATTTCAAGTCTTGCCATCCCAAAAATCAACCTACGTCCACTTAATCATTTAGTCTTTCAACAGCAAAAGTTTCTTTGCCAAAGGAGCTGATCACAAAATTTATAACAGCCCCATTTAAAGCCTTTTTTCTTGCCGTCATACATTGTATTTTTAAAGTTTATTTTTGCATTTATGTATTTTATTTAAAACACCTGTTTGAAGCAGAAATGTTAGACCATGACATGTTGTTTTCTTGCCATTGTTTTTATCAATATTTTTTTTTTAGTTTTGTCATTGAAGCCATTTTATTACTTGTACATAACAATTTTTAGTAATTGCATTTTTTTGTACTAATATCCAATGTCTTTCTGTGTCATAAGCGTATACCAAATGTGAAAAGATCTGATGAGATTGACATGGTCCAAATATCCTGGCATGGTGAGCTGACAACAAAATGCTTTAAACTATGAAATACATGTAAAGCATTTGCAGAAGCAAGTATTCCTGTCCTTGTGAGAGAAACAAGAATTCTTGAGTTGTGTTAAAATGGGATTGTGACGCCTAAACTGCTTCATCTCTTGTCAGTGTTTTATTATCTGTTACAATATCTCATACTCTACTTAACACGGTCCCATTTGAAGAGTACTTAAGTTCACTGTTGACCCAGAAAAGACAAGAAAGTCGAGTTTTAAGAATCATTATGTATTTGGTGACGAAACCCTACCAAAGAATGTAGGAGTAAATAACAAGTAATATTATAGATCTCACAGTAGGCTGCAAAGGACAGGGCCACTTGTCTTACACCATACATGTAAGCATCAGTTACACCTTGGATCAATATACAGTACATGTTATACTGGAAGGCAAACTACACACGAATAGTCAGAAATTTCAAAAGGATGTTTGGCAGGTGTCAATCTCAGCTTGTAACAGAATTCTGTGGAGTTTCTTTAGTTTGTATCAGAGCTGGTCTCTGCATCGGATGTGTCGCAAAATACACACAAGTCGGAACAGTGGTTGTGGAAATATTGGTGCAACGTCTTCAAGTGTAGCAGCAATCCAGCTCATTATAATTGTCGTAGATACTGGCTATTCCAGCCTGGAGGATTGAAAATCTCTACAGATATGGAAAATTAGAAAAAAAAATTATGTTACTCTAGCATGGTAAATGTCATAAATTCCACCAAACAGGTTCAAAGACTTATGCAGTGATGTATTCTGGGTGCTGTGTTTGTTGACATGTTGCACTGCGTATGATGCTATTCGTCATGACAGTTTCTTTTAGAATGTTGAGTATCGTCATTTTGTATTGGGTAGCAGTAGCATTGGTGAAGCGGAAATTGTCTAACCTTGATACATAATCTGCAGCTACAACTGTATAAGAATGAGCTCTGTGAATGACATTGTACAGGAATCGCTAAATCGCAGTGTGTGGAAATGCATGTGTACTTTGTGCGTGCCGCAGGCACTGTCAGAAGAGAGCATAGGGCTAGAATCTTGTGGCGTGTGTGCCTATAGAGACGTGGTGCATTGTACAGGAGGACTGTGTATCGATTGCATGCATTAATATTATAAGCAGGCATTTGAAATTGAAATGTAAGCGCCATGCAGGTGGTAGGTGGCAGTTGCCTTGTACTTGCCAAGATCTCATTAATTTTTTATGCTAAGGGTATCATTATGTTGTAAATTAGCTAGTCTTCCTGCTAAGCTTCATTGGACCTTACATAGATTAGCAGATCCAAGTGTCACGGTCAAATGACAGTTTGATGTATGATGCAGCCTACGCTACCCTTGGGCAAACTGCACTCTACTCTTACTTTCAAATGTTTTGCAGGGGAGGTGGGAATGCATAAATAGTGCCTGTAGATATATTTTTGAAGAAGCTACTGTGTAATGGTCTAACATTGGTGATTCAGAATAACATTTGTAAGAAATGCTGCATGCCTATGTAATTGTTAACAAATTGTATAGAAATTTTAATGTAGAGTACTTTTCATTGGTAATTGTAGTTCCATTGTTACTCTCATTTTGCTAATATTGAGAATTGTATGCAACAGTCAAATCTTAAAGGTTTTCCCAGCAGATGTGATGCTGGTTTATAGAGAATCAATTGCTTTTATTAGGCATTACTTACAGCAATACTAGCAGGGTCATTGCAGTCTTTTGTTGCATATCTAAACAGGCATCAGCACTGTGTACTATTCATTACCACAGTGTCACACAATCTCTTTGCTTGTGCCAAAGATCGATGCACAAATTTCACACAACAAGCAATTTTTTGGGGTTTCGGTGAGAAATCATGTACAGACATTGTTGCCTTTGAAATGTGGTCATTCTACAGTGATTGTGTCCCACAAGAATGTTGTCACACGCGAGCACCTGGCGCACTCACGAGTGTTAACGTCAGCCGGTCAGCCGCAGTCATATCTCCAGTCATCAGGGCATGCCAGCCAAGCAAATGGTCCTTTAAAAACCAAGATGTCTCCAGCTGATAGAAGAGGCTGTCAGCCCTTGAAGTAGGATGGACGTAAACCAGGTGGAAATGGTTACCTTTTAGGTGCTTATTGGATTCTTATCTACCCCTAGGAACAAGGCTCAAGGACATACATGAATGCTGTATTGTACTTGCTTTTACTGTCCAAGTCCACTGTAGTCAACTTAAAGGTGGTGTTTGTAAGATTGGTGACCAATAATTTGATAGCATCTATGTTGTAAAATTCTGGAATTCATTAGATACAGTCAAGCCTGCAGCATTTGCCAGCCACCTGACAATAACAACCATCTTTTCATGGTCCCATTAGCATAACTAGAACCATCAGGTACCAGTATTCCAAAGAGTACCGGTAATTAAATTGGGAAAATATATTTTTCACAAAAGGTGGTACCGGTAGTACAGTGTTCCCAGCTGTGGCAATCTTACAAACAGGACCTTTATGCTTCATTTGACTGTCATCCAAAGTGTTAGTAATTATGCACTTTATTTGAAATATGTATTTAGTGCATTATACAAGGCTGCTTCAGGACAGTTCTAGAGGTGAATATCTAGTTTCCTGTTACTGTAGCCCACTGTGGAGTGAACATGGTGGTGGTTGTCTAGTTACATTCTTGGTATTTCAGTAGTGGTCCCAATGGGGGACCCTTGTGAAAGACTGGGAAACAATGTTATCTATACTCTGGGGCACATAGTGCACTGATCTGACCTGTATAATCTAGGATGGTGGCATGAAGAATACATGTATGTAGCATAGTGTAGCAGTTCAGCCAATTGTTTGGAAACCTAGACAATCGTTTTTATTGATGATTCAAAGTAGCGTTTCAGACTAGAATTGTTTGCCTTTTAAACATGATGACATGGACTAACAGCCAAAGATGGCTGTTACTGTGCACATTTGAAATACAAAGATAACCACAAGCAAAATGGCTGCTGTTACATCTTAGCAGAGCCCCCTGTACTTAAAAGTGTGAACTGCAGTCAGTTTTCACTACCATGTATGACAATGATAAACCCTTTCCAAAGGGACAAAGACTCTGCCCTTCTTGCTTGTGGTAGTTTCCAGGTTATACGTGTTGCTAGTTGGTGCACTGCCATGTTTGTATGTGGATTTTCTATTTTTATATTGTCAACGTTGAGTTAAAAGGCAAGAAATTTCTTAGCAGGTAGAAAATCGTATTGTACATAACAGCGAGCGAGCACCCCAGTTCACAAATGGAGCTGGCCAGTTTATGTGACAGTTATAGTGAATTTGTAGAAACACTGGCATTGGTAAATGATGCAGCTATGTGGAAAGCACTGTTTTTGGAGCTGTTAAATCTGTTTGGAAAGAAAATTATTGTAGCTATTCCTAATGTTCGAGCACTGCCGTGTGTTACATGACATTGAGCAGAGTGTTGTTGCAAACTTGTAAATATAACAGTATTAATAAAATGTCCGTTTTGCACATGCGAGTTGTTTCTTTTGATTTAGGAAGCAGTGGGCAATACCTTCACCCCAATTAAGTCATAAATCTTTTGATATGCATATGCATTGTACTATTAATCAGTACATATGTTATATGTTGACCAATTTATTCTTTTTATTACACTCCAAGGGAATGAAATATTGTACTTGGCTGGCATGTATGTGTGTATATCTTTGCAATGTATACATAATGCAGCATTGCCATACATTCTCAGCTGCTATTTTCTGCAAAGCAGTATGGGTAACAAAGGTTTGAGATCTGCCATCTCTTGCCTTGTTTTCTAGCATTCCACCAATACCAGTACTTAGTTGTAGCAGTCAATCACATCACACAAGCCCATTTCTTAAGCTGTATTGAACAATTGAATTCGGGAAAAGTACAAAATTTACCTCCATGTAGCAGCTTCAACTAGTGAAACTATATTTGGGCCTACAAACTGATGGTGTGGAGAGAGCTGTACAAGGCAGGAGACAGGGCTGCAGAAGAGAACGGGCACTCCACACGTCAAGTAAGTCAAGTGTAATTGTTTTCAATTAAATAAGAGGGGACTAGTTACAATAGACAAACAGCGTATATATAAAGAGAGAGTGTTAATTCCCGGGCATATAAATTTACAAAGAAATTGACAATGAATAGTAGTGATAGATTCCATACATAATTTAAAGACCTACAAATGTAGCTTAGGTTCAAAGTATTGAAAGGTAAGCATTTATAATGCTGTTGACATGTTACATGTGTAAATGAACAGGAAATGATTGCTGGCATGCAGTGCAATCATGAGAAGGAGAACATGCTATAGGAAGAAAACTCAGATTGACAAGGTAGGAAAATCCTTTTTTGACTTCACAACCATTCATACAAAGTTTTAAGCATACATGTATGTGTCATATCTCGAAAAGCAACGAGACATTGCCCAGTATTAGCTGCCGATATGATGATTAATTTGCAAGCATAAGTGAATTTTAAAAGTGCCATTGTGGCTCGCAGCTATTAAAAAGATTGGTCGAAGTCAGTTCATATATTAAAAGCAGCGGTGTGCCGCAGCTAAAGCAGGGGGTATTGCGCAGTAAGATACCCACCCCCCTTCCGCGTATAAAATTGATCTACTACATTCTGCTATCACCAAGAAAAATACTGAGAGAAGATCAAGCTATTCCTTACATATGACGGGTCTAATATCTCGCAAGTTAGTTAGAAGGGCAACTACTGACTTTGAAAAATTGCAGTACCGATCACAACATCCTGGGGGCGCTGTGCATCGGCTAAGATGTCTGCTTTAAACATCGTAAACAAACGCTAAATGAGCAGTAGTGATATCTACTGTTTGCTTGCTTGCTTGCTTGTTTCTAAAAGGTGACTAACTTTCGTTCTTCGTCTTTACTGTGAAAACTAGATGGGAACTATTACCTCAAACCGTTAGATTTGTAGTTGCGAGAGTAATCGCAAGGTGGCACTGAAGCTACTGAAAGTCCCAAGGCTGCCGCGGTCTAACTGATGGGGATATCGTTGTAGCCAAGGCAGTTCTACCGAAGATAGAACCTACGAAAGACCATAGGAACAAAACGTAAAACAGACGACAAGCTTAAACAGACTACGAGCTTAAACAGACGACGAGCTTAAACAGACGACGAGCTTGCTTAAACAGACAACGGGCTGGCTGAAACAGACGACGAGCTTGCTGAAACAGACGACGAGCTAATACACAGACGACGAGCTTGCTGAAACAGACGACGAGCTTGCTGAAACAGACGACGAGCTTGCTGAAACAGACGACGAGCTTGCTGAAACAGACGACGAGCTGAAACAGACAACGAGCTTGCTGAAACAGACGACGAGCTTGCTGAAAC
>NW_017803932.1:2716616-2718080 GCF_001625305.1 Branchiostoma belcheri | reverse complement strand
AAAGTATTGAAAGGTAAGCATTTATAATGCTGTTGACATGTTACATGTGTAAATGAACAGGAAATGATTGCTGGCATGCAGTGCAATCATGAGCTCATGAGAAGGAGAACATGCTATAGGAAAAAAACTCAGATTGACAAGGTAGGAAAATCCTTTTCGTTTCACGAAAAGTAATTTATGCCTTCCTCTCTAGCCGACACCTTAATAAAGAATGGGAATAAACAATAGCCGACACAGTTCATTCGTTTGGCGGGAATATAAGGTATTTTAATACTGACATGGATTCAATACAAATAGATATTGATAAACAGCTATAGAAACTTGTGTACAATTCACAATGCTCGTTGAGACATGATGGTTACCATGACAACCGAAACACACATCTTATGAACAGATTTTCAGTGTAAAAATATTATGCCAATCTTACAACTTTTCCATAGATTGTGCACTTTCTACCGTAATGTTAGTCAGGATTTTTTCCCACCACCAATGCTGTAATAGTTTAACAATACAAGAACTGTCAAAGCGACTTATGCTGGTCAGAGTCACGATAGCACGATACATGAACTAGAACATCGTAGAATGGTGGTGAGCATATGTACTAGTTTATAATTAGTTCTGTGGAAGCTGCTTTACAATTTGAAATATCCATGTTTCTAGTTACTAATAGAGATAGCTAACTGCTATAAATTCTTAGTACTAATGTTGGTTCGTGTCTAAAAGCTATGAACTGTGCCAGACACAACAGTTTCAGTGACTAGGCAAAACGGACAGCTGATGCTACTATATGTTAGAACCTTGAGAACAATATGGTGTTCCATGAATAACAAACATGGTTTGAACTATGTAGGTATCACAGTAGAACAATGTTTAATGTTTATGTGCGCTACAATGATCTCATTGAACAGTTGTGGAACGATATATCACAGTCAGAACGCCATAACGATCGGGTGGTTGTAACGACGACTGTTACATTCCTACACAATATTCTGTTACAATCAAAGTTCGACTCCTAACAACTAACTATAACGTTCGAGTCTATCAACTGACTTTGATAATTTGGCAAGCCGACTGGAAAAAGAAGTTTAGCAATCGTGTCATACGGTAATAATG
Organism: Branchiostoma belcheri; assembly: GCF_001625305.1. Lineage (NCBI taxonomy): Eukaryota > Metazoa > Chordata > Leptocardii > Amphioxiformes > Branchiostomatidae > Branchiostoma > Branchiostoma belcheri. The sequence goes on along the minus strand of NW_017803932.1, from coordinate 2,716,967 downwards.
ACCGTATAACTGTTCTAACCTATTATGACTGTTCTAACAAGTAATACATTTTAACGAGTGGATAAGGCAACAGTCTAGCAACAAAGATGCGGCATTCTGATTCCCAACTCATGGCCAGTGCCGATTAACATTATCATTATAACAATGGGCATTTTACCCTGTATTCAATGGAGGCACGAAGGCAACTCGCCAGGACGCGCCTGTTATTTTACCCGTATCTGTTATGCGCTGTGTGGCTACATTGTATTATAGATCATGTTCGAATATACTGTTTGAACGCATCAGAGGACCATCTCCCTAGTAAGCGGAGTATGGAATCTGGTACTCCCTGTAAGGCTGCCTGCGTAGCAG
>NW_017803932.1:2715128-2715820 GCF_001625305.1 Branchiostoma belcheri | reverse complement strand
AAAGACACACACACATACAGACACGCCTCCATGAAATATGAGTTTTTGTATACAGTACACTAAGTGTTTCAAACACACAGCTAATCAGGCCTGCAGCTAATACAAACCCTAACCCTGAAATAGGTCACCTATTCCCCTGAGGGAACCCCATTAATCAAACCGGGTCCCAAGCGCACTGACTCGATAGCCACACAATGACACATCTGTTGGCTGCAAAGGAGATTCCTCATTAAACCGGAAGTGCTACTGCACTACCAAGGCCATCCACCAGGAGGCCCATATTTGACCTTGACCTTCGCCCCCCTAACACCTACCAGCATACCAAATATCACCACAATCTATGAAGGCGTTATGAACTTATGAAGGTACAAAAAAGCGGAAACACAAACACACATACACACACACACACACGCACACAGACGCGCCAAAAACAATACCTTCCATTTCATGGAGGTAACTAGATGGGAACTATTACCTCAAACCGTTCGATTTGTAGTTGCGAGAGTAATCGCAAGGTGGCACTGAAGCTACTGAAAGTCCCAAGGCTTCCGCGGTCTAACTGATGGGGATATCGTTGTAGCCAAGGCAGTTCTACCGAAGATAGAACCTGCTTATTATTAGCCTCTACCAGGCACCGCGGATCGCTGGAAAAATAGTAGAAATTGGCCGAAATAAAGGGATAGTATACCAGA
>NW_017803932.1:2691428-2715108 GCF_001625305.1 Branchiostoma belcheri | reverse complement strand
GGTAATGCTTTCAAAAACTTGTGACCAACGACAGCGTGGTCACAAGTGTATTCATTAGTGACGCTGAAGAAGAGTGGTGAATGTCACTTGGAAACGCCCGGATATTATCTCCATAACTTATCCAGTAGTAGGAGTTTGAATTTCCTATGAGTATTGTTTACCTGGATGTCTAACATTCATATCATCAACACATGTAAGGCGCTTTCACTGATTCAATCTGAACAGGGCCATAGACAGCATCTGGTGTCACTCAGAAGGGACCGTACACTATACAAGGAGCCAGGGTTTCCAGCCTTGGAGCGGGAGCGTCGCTCCTTCGCTGTTTCAGCCAGCTCGTCGTCTGTTTCAGCTCGTCGTCTGTTTCAGCCAGCTCGTCGTCTGTTTCAGCAAGCGCGTCGTCTGTTTCAGCTCGTCGTCTGTTTTAGCTCGTCGTCTATTTCAGCTCGTCGTCTGTTTCAGCTAGCTCGTCGTCTGTTTCAGCTCGTCGTCTGTTTCAGCCTGTTTTAGCTCGTCGTCTGTTTCAGCTCGTCGTCTGTTTCAGCTAGCTCGTTGTCTGTTTCAGCTCGTCGTCTGTTTCAGCAAGCTCGTCGTCTGTTTCAGCAAGCTCGTCGTCTGTGTATCAGCTCGTCGTCTGTTTCAGCAAGCTCGTCGTCTGTTTCAGCCAGCCCGTTGTCTGTTTAAGCAAGCTCGTCGTCTGTTTAAGCTCGTCGTCTGTTTAAGCTCGTCGTCTGTTAAAGCTTGTCGTCTGTTTTACGTTTTGTTCCTATGGTCTTTCGTAAGAACCTGCTTATTATTAGCCTCTACCAGGCACCGCGGATCGCTGGAAAAATAGTAGAAATTGGCCGAAATAAAGGGATAGTATACCAGAGAAGATCCAGGGCCATAGGTCGTGGGTCGCAAATTGGAGCTTCTATAGCCCTGGATCTTCTCTGGTATACTATCCCTTTATTTCGTCCAATTTCTACTATTTTTCCAGCGATCCGCGGTGCCTGGTAGAGGCTAGCTTATTATAACTGCCTATTTGTTCTTCGCAATATGACATATATGTCTAACAAAACAAGAACATATGAATAAGGTAATTATGTGTTATCATTATCAAACATCTACACTTTCTGTTAGATTGTTCGTGGCAATGTTGCTCAGAGTGTGTCATTTCACACCTATATGGTTGTGTTCTGTTAATGTCTAATTGACAGACTGACGGCATATTAACTTGTTTTCCCGCCGTTTAAAGTGTTACACTTCAAAACCTCGACTTCCTCGTTTTGACGATACAGTCGTCTTTGTCTAGAGTCATATTTCTTGTTTTGTCTCGCGACATTTTCTCAATTCAAACTATATTCTGGTTCGTGCAACATTGGTGCAACATAGACTAGTGTTACTACATGTAGTATTCGGGCTTTTCATACCTTTCTTTCTTCGGCATAGAATGGCGACAACAACTGGAGCAACGGCATTGTCAATGTTGGCTCTATCGTGTTCTAAAACCACGCTAGTATTGGCCAGCAGAAACAATCAGTTGTATTCATTATCTAGCTTCCAACTTTTTTGCTTCCCAGGTTGCTAAAAAATATACAACAACCAAATAGCCTATTTATTTTGCTCCACCTCCTTCAAAGTTTTTCTATTTCATATTACACTATTTCATATTTGATCTCATGATCAGAAAAGGGTATACAGTGTAAAGACGTACATGATATACAATCAGTATGTTGTGACAGTATCATGAAGTTTCTTACGCCGCCTTTAGCGACGTACGTACATTGTACGGTGCAGATGCATGTATACGAACTACACTGTAGCCCGGGTCGTGTTAGATACAGTACAGGTCACATGCGGAAGTTGCGTAAACTCAGAAAAACAGGAGAATCGTGTTTCCGCATAGAAACGTCGTGACTAGGAAGTCCAGCTCCAATGCCCTTGAGGCCAATTATATGTTTCCTAACAACGTCATTGAGGGCAGTAGCTAAAGTGTCTAAAGTAAAGGTCAGTTATGCAAGAGGAAACCTCAGGTACGAAATTGGACATATCAAAAGAAAAAAGTTATATTCCCTGTACATTGTTATAAAACATAGATCATTTTGAGGCTAATTGAATAATGTCATACTTTCGTACATGTTTTCTTGGCCACGAATAATAACTGTTTTTTGTCGGAATCTTTAATTACATGTTTTTCTAATTATATGAGTTCCGGGCTGTAGCTCTACATGGCTCCTTACACAGGACGTTACGTTAAAAACTGTCACTGACGTAACCTGCCATGTCTGAATGTTCTCCCAAAGTTTGCCGTAGAAACACCTGGAGGTCTGCGAAAGTGTACACTGGTATAAAAAGAGACCATAGGCGGGGCCGGGGGGCGACACAGGTTATCTGGCTTACATAACCCGCTGCTAAAGTCACGTGTCCTTGACGTCACACACCAGCAGAAGACGGGTCCATCCATGAACACTGAGGTTGAAGGTGTCAACCGAAAAAGTTTGGCAAGTCCCAATTTGATTTAAGAGTTACTGATGTTGTTTCAGAATGACGTTTACCAAGAACACAGTCACACATACGAACGTCCATGCTAACACCACATACGTGTTGTAGCTCGGATGTTGCACCATATTTGCACAGATGAATAAAGTCTAGGGTAGTGCTTTACAAGGCAAAGACACTGGTATATTTCTTTGAGAAAGCCGCATGTGTATAAAAGCGCGCTAAGATATAACAATGTAACAATACAGGCTACTTCGATCGGTTCAAGACATATATACCAAGAAATTCCCAAGGCCTTGAAAGGCAGGGATGAAACCATAACTTTTGCCGTCGCCGTCATGCGCTTGTGACGTTCAAATGTAACGATTTCCTTCACAATGTAAACTGGACAGAAATCAATGGGTGTCAGGACCTATAACGTTATCTGTCTTCCTCCGACAGGTAAGGGTCACATGGGGTACAGCTTAATTTGCAGATAGTCGTACGCGTCATTGAAAATGACAATATCCAACCTTTAGAGGTAAGGAAAACACATTGTATTTGCTCCGTGTGTTCGTATCAGTTCATCTATATTTTACCTTCTTTTGAACCTTCACAACGTGTTCACTAGGATTTGCTTTCATTTTCTGAAAAACTATGTAATATGCTATATTCTTTACTTTCTTTATTTCAGGCATAACTCGCCCATATACAACATTCAAGCTTCATGGATACTTATTCCTGAACAGGGAACTGGTATTAACTTTCATACCGTATATCATTTCAGCCATATCTTTGGACTTTGCCCGCCACGTTAACACGTTGAAGACCACACGGCTCACGGGGTTGGTCATTTGAAACCTCTCCAGGCTATGTCGGTAGATACTAACGTCATAAAATATTTGGCCAACGTATTTTTTTTCAAAACATCCCAACCCGCTTGGATACTAGACACTGACAAACACGGGCCTCACGTGGCAAGACAGTACGTATTTGCCTTGCACAACAGATCAACAAAGCTTTTTGTCTGATATGTTTGTGATGGCTGATAACAAACACGATCATGTATTTGACACCTTGTTATGTCTCCCCGCTCTGATGTTGCTAGAGAAGGGAGGAAATGTAGACTCTGTAGGAGTACCTTGTTATGTCTACAACATCTTCCTACAAGCACCATCACTACCACATCATGCGACACGGTCTTCATACAAGCACCATCCATGGCCCACCGTCAGAAATACTCGATCGTCACAGTCAACACCGTTTGAAATACCATATGTGCATATAGCTTACCTATGATGTAAGGGTCCTCGGATACGTAAGCATAAAAACATTGACACTTATCTTTTACAACATGAGAACAATCTGTGCGTCAGATGGCCGACTAGTGTTTGGCTTGGCGTGTCTGATGTCTATATTTTTGCATATTTCAATCTTAGCTATTTTGTAAACACGGAGTTGGGTATTTGCTCCAAAGCAATGCAGTTCTATCTAGTCTCTACCAGGCTTCATAGTTTGCCGAATTTGGACAATGCAAAGACGCGTAATGATATGCCATATTGTTATTTGCGAATGTGTAACGTCTTGTCTGGCTAACTGCTATGGTTCTTTTTTACGTCCTTATTGGACGTTACTATTAGTCCAATTTTGGCTATTTTCCCAGCAACCTAAGGAGGAACTTGAGTTTAGGAGTCAAACTTGGATATTCAGTACAAGTTATAATCAAAGGCTGGTAAAGCTTTCCTCTCGCGCGCGTATACGGTACCCTAGGTAAGTTATACAACGGACTGGTCGACGAAAAAAAACATTTATTCGGCCCTTCCATCATAAAGTTCGCACCTATCAAAAATAACATGAAGATTGACTATCAATTTCCGCTGACCGAGCAGGGGACCTTTGCCACGCCGGCGCCGCTACAGGAGCCAGTCAGCTGGTACATCATAATCCTCCCGCAGCAGAGTTATGATTAACGCCTGGATTTTATTACTGTGACCGATGGTCAGGGGTCGAGCCCCCGCCCGGCTTTTTAAGTAGGGTCGCGCAATTATGCCCCCAGATTGGCCGAAGGGCCGGCTGTTCATCCAAGTGTTAGGCGTTTAACGACGAGAGTTGGAGGAGAAGGTTAGCTGTAACTAACCAATTTGAACCGAAAGGTCAAGCAGTGGCACTTTGTGTTGCACGTTAGAACAAACGTGTGCGATTTGTTCCATACTGCGGCTGCATTTGCCTGGATTTGTTCAACAATTTCTCTATGTACATTGCACACCGGAGTGTGACAGGCTGAATAAAAGTTCTAAACGGGAACTATGCGGCTCCCGGTGTCTTACTGAGGGACGTCTGCGTGTGCAAGATGTCGGTTAGCTGAGGAATGAATCCCCTCGAATTTATACTACATTTTATACCAGAGAAAGTGACGATCGAAAGATAAGCTAAGTAAAAACATTCGGCACAAGACCAGAAAGTTTCATTTTTGTTAATTTTTCGGCAGTACTAGTACAAAAATGCATTTTTGGTGTCGCATTAGATGAAAAAAATTCATTGTTTCATGGCAAAGATGCATGAACGTCGAAATCTTACTACTAATTGAATAAGTTGACAGACTTTAAACACCAATTTAGTAAGCCCTAGCCCTAGTATTGCAATCTTCATGTGACTGAACCGTTAACGTTACAAGGTATCATAAACATTTCACTGGTGTGATCGATCTGAGGCGTAGATTTTGTGATCTGAAGATCCAGCATTGGATCTGCATCTGACAGTACCCAGCAAGAAGTTGACCGAAAAACACTGAAAAACTGTTTTTGTTATAAGTAATAAGAAAGGGCCAGCAGGGATTGGTCCAAGGGAGATACAGTTTGATTGGCAGTTTCATAAAGACCAATCAATGTCCATAATGGGGTAGCATCTGCGCATGCCCACCTGCCTTAAGCAGCAACGTCCTGCACATCGCCGTCAAACACATTCGACACATTTCCAAATCCTCAACTGCCGAAGCTGAAGCCGTTGAATTTTAAAAACATATCTTTCAATTTCAATTTGATTATATCCTAGAGGACGGAGTGAAGGTGGTCAGTGATAGGTACCTGGTTTTCTGAACTGAATTTGACCTTTGGTAAAAGTTTGGACTTGCTCGTGAAAATAGAAGATGACAATCACCGGGTATAAGCGGAAATGGGTCAGGTGAAGTCTGTTTGGAACCGCTCCCGCAAGCAAGCATTCATACCAGATAAATTGGTTTGGTACTGGCGTGTTTGTAATTTAGATTTGTTACATTATATGGCTGAATAATATTACGTGTCGTTCCTTCTAGAACTCTTGTAAGCAGAAACCGCTATTGAATCGTCTCCGATGATAATTGTACTACGTCTCTCCCCCATTTCTCATCAAGGACTGTACCCTTTTTATTTAGGAAGAAAAAAAGAAGAAACAACTCATGCTATTTTCAGCGCCAGTTAAAACTAATTGTAGCTGTGGGGCCCTTTTGACTACCATACAATCTCTCCCGTCTCCCTATTCCTTCCCACTTCTGTAATATTCCCTGTATATTGCCTGCGGTAAAAGTAGCAGCAAAACTTCCTGTTAAACGCTTCTTAACACAAGTTGTTTGACTTGAGGGAGACGGCCCCTGTATCTCCGCCACATCTGAGCCCCATCATTACGGCCAGCTATCTGAACCCGTGGTCTATAAAGGATCGTGCGGCACGGAAAGGTCATTACCTAGTGATTACCGCGGGCGAACCGCCGCCTCTTGCCGGTAATCCACCAGATCCATCTTACTCCGCGTTTTTAATTGCGGGTGCCGAACTTTTTTTGTTGGGAAGTTGGGTCTATGACGTTTTGGACGGCAAGTTTGAAACTTTGTGATAAATGACGGCATTTTAAGAAAAGTTGTTGCGATTTGAGGATCTTGAGGTAATTTTGTTTTAGATTTGATGATATAAAGGGTTTAGAGTGAAATTATGTGTTTATTTCTTTTGTTTTGTAGCAAATAGAACTCACTCAAAACGTGCTATGAGAGATAAATAGAATATGTATCTATAAGTGTGCTATTTGCTTTCTAATTAGGAAAATTGCTTGTTGTATATTGCTCTGGTGTGATATTCCCGGTTTTGAAGTGCAAAAGGACGAAAGTCAGTGGCAATTCCAAACTTAAGCAACAGGAATATTAACGAATACATTTACACGTTGCCGGATACTATACGATGTACCAGACATAGTAGAACTATGCATACGTAGATGTGCTATATTTCTAAATCAAGTCTGACTATCTGAAAACAGCTGATGGTGTTGGTTTAGCAGATTAAACGTTCTGGTAGCTGAGACACGATACATCATGTATCCTCTGGCCCGCAATACCTCAACTAACCCCCGTCTGCTTGAGCGATGGCGCAGAAATGGCACAGCACGCCTTGAGAGCATAATTGAAAATAGATAACATCTCAAGTACCCGCAAACATTGATTAGTTCTTGTGACGTTTTCCCCTCCCTTTAGTAGTTCGGGGTTAGACGGACACACCGCCGCTTAGAACTAGATTTTTGTCGGCGAATCCGAGTCAGCGGCGATGAGAGGAAGGTAAGAAATGATGAATGTTTTCTGGAACGCGGCGCGGAATTAATCAACGGTTGTCAGCCAACAAGTAGAGTGAGGAATATCAGCGGGGGATGGATGAAGTGAGATGGTTAAAAGGGCGCCATTGATCCGACAATGCCGGGCCCTAAACGGTGTACGCCTCTCTATGAATGGCGCTCTGCTGCTCCCCTTGGCGACAAAGACATCAAACTAGTCATTAACTTCCACAGTCTATCACTACCACCGCGCTCTGCCGGCCGCGCATCGCTCATCTCAGCCCGGCTCCGCAGCACAAATTAAACGGTGTTATCGCGCCAGGCGAGTTTTTCCAAGACAAATGTACTAATTTTCACTAAGCCGACCGCTTCTCTCTTACCCCTGCGTCTTAACTACGGACTGACTGTACCAAACGATTCTTGTCTCCGTTCATACTGATAAGGTTGGAATCATTTAGACTAAGCCTCGCCGCAATATTCCCGCCAGAGGTCATGAGCGAGGTGCGATTACCCGAGATTAGAAATATCACGTCTTAATTTTGCTATTGTGGAAAGCTGTAGTCGTCCAAGGAAGAAATTGGGCGGGCAGCGGAGCGTGCGTTCCCTCCAGGCGAAATTTTTAAAGCCCACCATTGCGACACATTTGGCGGGGCGAAGGTGTAGTGTTGGTAACCATCAACGGAGAACTGACTCTGTGGAATTGGCGAAGTTGTGAAAGTGGTATTGTGCGTTACGTGCTTTCTATTTATTTCTATGATTTCTATGAAATCTTAAAAAAATTGAAGGACGGAGATGACATCTATGCACTGATCACAGAAGCAGAAATTGTTTAGAGATAACTTTGGAATGGAGATAATCGCATAGTATACCTTAAAATGAGAAAAACACTTGAAGAAATATGAAGTGCAACTGGGCCTACTAGAAAACATTGGCAAGTTACATTGTAATGTACAATTAATAACACATTGGCCACCCCTACGTAACTGGCTACGCTTCACTACAAACTATATGATTAAGGTTTGCTAAAAGCCATTTTCAGGATTAACCTTTGGCATGCTAACGTCCTAAGTGAGCCATACAAATCTGATGCACCGTGTCACACACAGGGTGCTAACGGTTAAGATAATCCTGTTTCTGTTGTTCCATGACCCCATGTCGCGGGTTGTACTCGGCACGTTGTCTGGGTGTTAACCAGGGAGCAGACTTGTTCTGTCCCGGGGAGAGGAGGCGGCAGTAAAGGCGCGGTGCGCAGCTGGCCCGGACCGTGTTGCGCTCCGTCCGATGGGACCCATTCCAACGGAGAAATCCGTCACGCGCCGCCGGCCACAACCGCACCTGTGCCCCCCTCACCTACCACTCATCTCACGTACCACCAGGCCCGGCCGAGGTGTCGTAAAATATGGCCGGAGTAATGGCCAAGAAACGGGATATCCGATAGAACGCTCTGTCATTACAACATCGATTTTTCCATCCGACCCTTTTGTGGGCCGTTAACCTTTAAATCACCGTGCAGGAAAAGTACCGATTCACATCGAAATAAAGTACATCTCTAAAACGAGATGATCTACACACCCCGCCGTTTTTTTCTGGAACGTAACGGCCGCCCTTTTAAAAGCCACGCTTGCGGGAAATGCCCGCGCCGGCGGATGGCGAGGTCGCGAATCAATTTAGCTTTCCGGTCGCGAAGCTGCTGGAAAAGTTCGCGCGGTTTGGATCAGCGCCTCGCCGCAATCATCGCGTGACATTTGGTGACGGAGATCATGAGCGGCAATCATGGCGTGGAGACACCGGAGTGTCGGCGGGCGGTCCCTCGGGAGACGGGGGGAGGGCAGGCGGGCACGCTGAACTGTGACAGCCCCATCTGCCGTCTCGAGCTCATCCCGTCGCTCCTCCTCGTTGCCCGGTCGTCCCGTTATCGATTGAATGATGATGACGGCATTTGAAGACGTCGGACACCACCAAATGGCAAAATAACTTTTTTTTACAAAAGGAGGTCAGTTTACACATAAGTATTAGAAGGCTTACAGATGGAAATATACTGAACACAAAAATCCTCGCTTTTTAAGTATTTAATTCACTCATATGATTGCTTTTGTATTTAACTGCTATTTGAGAATCCAAACCAAGTGGCAAACGTCACGTTTTACTTCACCCGTGCAACACACGCTCTTCCATCCACACTTCTCCATCAGCTGCTGCAGGCGGCATTGTCCTATCCCTGTCCTTGGTGCTGAAAACGTTGTGTCTGTGTGATAGCGTACTTAAAGGCTTGTGTACAATTCCAACATGGGAAGTTGTCTTCTTTCTGTGCTTCTCTTTTTTTCTACTTCAGTCTTTCCATTTAAAAATAGTCTCTAATCTTGTGGTGTAAAATGACTATCCAAGGACACAATCTAATTATCAATGCCCAAAAGAAAACCGGTTTCATAATCTCAGCGTGTTTTGATGTCCATCTCTTAAGATGTCCAATCCAGCAACACATGATTTGTTCAATGTGCCTCCTGTCCTTTCATATTTAATCTATATACGTCAGAGAAAACGAAAGACTGCCCTCACGACTCTCTTTCTACTCACCGACAAAAACAAACACCCCGCGCTTCCTGGCACCGGTCTCTTTGTTGTTTCAACACGGCTACAGCCACCAAGGAAATCCCTCTAAGACACGCTTTCATTCATAACATTAAAGCCAAAAATTAAACAAACATTTTTTTCTCTTTGTGTCTTAACCAGGCTGGTTATGTCTGGAAAATTATCTGGCTTGAGCATGGGTTGACGACGAAAACTAGTAGAAATAATAGCAACGGACATGCACAACGGGTTTTATGTATCATTGTCATTGATAAATGTATGGCATTGTTGTATATTGTCTTTTTCTAAAGTGAATGATACAGAATTTATTCCATTTGACGATGGTGTGTACAGAGATACGCCCCCCCCCCCAACTCAACTGTATAAAATATTTTTGCGACAACCCCTCTACTCTTCAAAGTGAAAAAAAAACAACACCCGGACAACCCCTTTCTAAAGTAGACTGTCCCGTTTGTTATTACGATTATGAAGAGTTACATCGCCCCCTTCTGCCTGTAATATCCAAGCTTTTCTGAAGAGAAAGGTTACGGTAATAGTTCAGGGTGAATATAGGGCGGCCTTGTAATAAAAACGGATTGTTGTATGACTTTCGTGGAAAGCCAGATTAGTGGCGACCTGCTGACGCTGAGCGTATGTCACCGACACCGAGTACGTGAAGTACGGACAGCGGCATTTCACAGAGAAATTGTGGGGAATGCAGGGAGTGAGGGTGGAGTAATTCTGTTTCTGGATCGCAAGGTTGTGGGTTTGAATCTAACAGTACTAGAGAGGCTGGTTTTCTTTTAGGATGAAGTTTTTATCTTCAAGTTAGAAGCACACTCCGTGTCGGTGGATCGTGGCCGCATCTGGGCAATAATAAAGCATTGAGGTCAATCGAGTTAGTTCTGAAAGGCAGCTGCAACTTACCCCTTCAGTCTTCAGCTATTGCAATAATAAAGGGCGCAGTGTCCCCCATTAACACACACACACACAAACACCCTCACACACACACACACACACATACCGCAAATATTACACAGGACATGATTGAAAAGCTGTTTGTGCACTAGACCTTGGGCGCCCGCTTCACATAAGATACGTATATATATATTTTTTTAACAAATCTACATGGATAGCTGTAAGAACATACTTACGTAAATCATCACATATGAGATTACGTTATAATTTGCTTCTTGCCAAAATAATTACTTCCTATCTAAGGGCTCTTTTATTCTTTCGATTTAGCTCCTAGTGCACAACGCTTAAAGATGTGCTTGCCAACGGATGTCTATGAGAAAAGGTCAAGTTGTACCTAAAGGGAAGACAATGATGTCAGCAAAAGGAAGAATGTTACTGTGCATATATTTTTATGACAATCTACTGTTACTACCTTATGCGAAATTTTTTAACAGCCCCAAATATGACCGAATTTCCCGTACTGTGACAAAATTACTATTAATTTTGCCCGGTAATACCATGTCATCATTACTAATAATCTTACCCGTTCAGCATGGTCGCCCTTTCCGCATCCATGATAAATGCGTTTTGCTTCTGCAGTTTATTGAATCATTAAAACCGTGATCATCACTAATTATCAAGTCTGCTTTCAATCATTAGACATCGCCTGAATTTTCAAGCGATCGATGTTGATGCGTATGAATATTCATTAAAGTTGACAGCCCGAAAATTGCCGCTACGTGTTTTTGTCGCCAAATGTCGCCAAGCGAGAGAGAAATCACGACCGAATGACACCTGGAAAAATTCAATACTTTGGGTTTTAAACGCTTAGGCTCCCCTTACGAAGTCGCGTTGGTTGCGACGCTGTAAAATCGTGGTTCCTAATTATTAAGACAAAACCCCTAAAGGCTATAATCATTTGTCTTCTTCAAGGCGTTCGCCTATTTCCTGCCGCCACACTAGGACCCTGGAGGCCCGCCATTTAATCAAACATACCGTATCCTGACAGAAAGCTCTCGGCGGGAAAGGGAACTGGCAGGATGATACTGACAGGAGGCGCATCTTCCTGTCATGTCTGTGTCTTCGCTAGGAGAGACTGGAATAGAATTCACTTTTATGTGTACTAAGACGGACTCGTGCCAAATTTTAAAGGGCGTAAAGAAGGTTTATGAAAATGCGTTTTAAGGTATGTTTTGCTACTTGTATACGTGTGCTTCTTAAGTTTTTTTGTCTTATCATTCTGTCCGCCTGTACTGTCCGTCCTTCTGTTTGTCAACCTGTCTGTCTTCTTCCATTACTGTGCGTGTCTCTGTGAATGTGTGTGTGAGTGAGTGAGTGAGTGAGTGAGTGAGTGTGTGAGTGAGTGTGTGAGTGAGTGAGTGTGTGTGTGTGTGTGAGTGAGTGAGTGAGTGAGTGAGTGTGTGAGTGAGTGTGCGAGTGAGTGTGTGTGTGAGTGAGTGAGTGAGTGAGTGAGTGTGTGTGTGTGTGTGAGTGAGTGTGTGAGTGAGTGAGTGTGTGTGTGAGTGAGTGAGTGAGTGAGTGTGTGTGTGTGTGTGTGTGTGTGTGTGTGAGTGAGTGAGTGAGTGAGTGAGTGAGTGAGTGAGTGTGTGTGTGTGTGTGTGTGTGTGTGTGTGTGTGTGTGTGTGTGTGTGTGTGTGTGTGAGTGAGTGTGTGCGTTCGCGCCAGTGTGCGAGTGTATGCCAGTGTGCGCACGTTATTTGTAACACACTCATCCTCGCCAAACAACCTCCCGACTGTCGGAGGTCGTGATATAAATGGCATTATGGGTAGGAGTTCAAGTCTGTTATCTCTGGTTACTTATTTACAATTAAAATGGGTCGAGGAAGACAGAAACAAAGTCAATTCAAGTGTACCACTGCAGTCAAGTCGACCACAAATATTTCGAGACTATCGATAGTCTGTGTGTTCCTGTGGACTTCCATACTTGTGTGCGCTTCTCCCTCAACTCAAAAAGTACATAAATTCTTTTCACATTCTTTTTACACTGTGTAGAAAATATGACAGCAGTTATTTAACTCATTTTCATTACATTTTACGAGTTTCGCACGATAAAAATGATGATTGTTTTATAACTTTATTGTTGTGGATGGTGGTTTTGCCTAGTACCCATAAAATGTACTTTTACTATCTTAATTGCGTTGTATAAGCTTTGTGGTTAGTCTAAGTAGCGCTGGGAAAAACTTCTTTATATAATGATATGTAGAACGCAATTTGAATGGAAGACATTTGCTATTTGCTTGACCGATTATCGGTTCTTTGGTAAACCCAAAATCATATCGATAGGTACATCAATGTTACGACATTCACGTTCCATTCTTTTATTAATTGAAGATTTAAAAATTCATAGATTCCCCCCACCATAACTGAGTTAATACTTAAGAAGGATTTGTGGCTAAAATAGCGTACTTGTCTTTTATTCTATGAAATCCGAAAGGTCAAATTGTGGGAGGATCGTGGTGTGGTAGTCATTTTCATTTTTCTCACTATCTCAGGCGATGTATTTCTGCATTAAATTATGTATATTAATTAGGAAAGAGTTGGCGTTGTTATAATTCACAAGGGCGTCCGCCAGTTTGAATATTCATAGCGTTAAATCATAACATTCGGCGGAGTGGCGCGGTTGTTTTGGCTACGACTTTAATATCATTACGTGTCCCGTGTGACGGTACAGGGTCTACCAGCACCACCTCTGCGGAGCTCCGACATCTCGCCAGCTGGCTGGACGGTTTTTTGTTGTCCCCGGAGACGCGGTATCTCGTCCTCGGTCATCATTTCACATCAAACCGCACCCGAAATAAAACTGTTACGACTAAATAATTGAAATGTCCATCTATGAGAGACGACACAAACATGTATACCGTACGACAGGCTTTTTTTCTCTTTCCCAAATTAATAATGGATGCCAGTCCTTTACAACATTAACAGTGTCCGCGGAGGGAGGGAAAGTCCTTGTCCTCTCGGTCCAGTGGGTGCATGTATAATCGCGGGTTCATTACATGTGCACAGGTCCCGCGCTGCGACATCGATCCCTGATTTCAGGGGCTCATGCACAAAAGGGCCAAGGGGAGCTACAAATAAGGTCAGGCAATTGGAAACAACGGAGCACATTTCGTTATAATTTGGCTCGCGCGGGGCAGATGGCAGAGTGATACACTCAGATATCCATCTCGCCGGTGTATTGGTTTCCATAAAGCCCCTACAACCTGGCGGTTCGTTTTACCAGGAATATCGCGCAGATCAATCTATAAAAGGGTGGAAAATCGGCGACTGTTTCAAAGATGGGAAATGGGAGGGAATTTAGAGCAAATTAATTCGCTGCAGGAAGAGGGGGCTTGTACGTCTTCCTTTGTATAGATTTACCAGCCATTACGAGGCCCGTAGGCTATTACATGCATTAAGCTGACATGTATGCGAGCCCCTCTAGGCAAAACCACTCCCAGCGCAATCTGTCGCCTAAAAGTCACGTATCCCGATGGCATTTCCGACAGAAACTAACCCCCCTCCCCCCTTCCTAACCACAGACAGATATTTGATAAGGTAGATGGAAACTGGGGTGTATCGTCGTCCACGTGAGGGGCGCTGGTATGATATCCCGTGTCAGGATAGACGCACAGTTTCCGACATGTCTCTCTCCAGTCGGGATATGTATCTGTGTGTGCAGTTAGATTGATCAACCGCGGGTAGTTTTGAGGTGGTGGCTATTGATTTGGCTGGTGCAGTCGGCCGGCTGCCGCTACCCTGCCAGAAACAAGTCGATAAAGGGACCTTGTTGCACGTTTCGCCTTTGGTTTTTAATTACTGCACAATTTCTGTAGATTTATAGGATTTGGAAAAACAGGCACAACGGTGCAATATCGGTAACAGCGTTAGTGTGATGACTCGAGCGAACTGATTGCACTGCTGGGCACGAGAGCGGGGGTGGGTTCGGCTGAGTGTACTGGGGACGTGACCGGAGGGTGACCGGGCCGCGCGCGGGTGAAACAACACCAAGTCCCGCAGAAAATTGAGTAATCTACCGCTGTTGTCACCCTTGCTGCCGTTTGACCGGGAGTGCTGAGTACCAGTTGGCCATCTTCCATATATAAAAATCTACTAAGACATATATAGTGAAGAGTTCTGTAAATGAAGTACGATATATACGTGTAACGCTTGATGAACATAGTCAGATTCAGTGTATGTTCCTTTTTTATCAGAATTTTATTAATAATAATATCATCTGATCATGTCAAAAAGTATTGCGATTTCACACAGAACAACACATTCCACAACAAATATCACGACAACATTCAATGATATATTATATAAAGCTTCATTTCTTTGGCTCCACTCGCACCCATAGCCTCGACACAACATTACGACGTGGCTAGACTGTACAGCATATTATCTTTCATTTTCACTCTGTACAGCGAAGCTTTAGAAGTCTGTAGATCAAGGCTACTACTGTGGAGAGATATGGCATTTGGTTGTCTCTTAGGCTTTTCTTTCAAGAAAATTGTCTTTCATACTAAAAGAGTAATGAAATGAAAACATCCTGTCTACGCCTAGAAGCATGACCTAAAATTGCTAATCGTCAGCAATCATTGTCGGAGCAATTCTTGTTTGTTTCATCATTGTCACTTGCTTTTTCAACAACACATCTTAAAACAGACGATTTTTTTCATCTAAAGGACGCAGTCAATGCGTGCATGGGGTATTTCTTTGGACATCGCGGCCTCTTGGCCAACTTGACTACATTGATGTACTAAGTCTCAAAATATACTTGCAAACATATGATTGTAAGCACATGGAAACTTGGCGCCTCTACCCAGGAATTGACGATATATATTACAGAGTCTAGCGTTGTCATTGTTTTAAGTTACGGACACAGAATAAATATAATATGTATTTACAGAGAATGTGTCCCTCAGTATCTCACTCATAAAAATAGCCGTACTCATCATTGGCAACTTACGGAGGTCTGGCGGTTTGGCGTGATATTTGGAGACAGTTGGGCTTGCCTGGAGTTTTCCTTCGTACGCACAGCGCAGTCTGGGGCTGGGCAAGTCTTTCTATACACCTCTCTGTACCGAGTCTTTCACACGTCCAATACATGGTTGAGGTAGGATATATAACAGATAGCTAGCCGGAGGATTTCTATTTTGGAGAGTTTTTTGTCTGGGGGAAGGGTGGGGAGGAGTTTTCGGAGCTCGGCAAAGGCGACGTTGAAGGCTTCGACTCTGATGCGCTCTCTCGTGGCGTGCGCCGTGCGGTACTTGGCGGTCGCTCTCCGCCGCCGCCGCCGCTCCTCTCGACTCAAGCCCTGCAGAGACGGGTCCTTGTTTCTCCTGGCGGCGGTGTCCTCCGCTTCCCTCGCCGACTCTTCGGTGGGTCTGACGGGGAACGAGGAGCCGTTCAAATCCGTCACCTCGAAGGACTTGTGCACGGCGTCGACGGAGCTGCAGCTGGAGGTAGGGCTGGTGGAGCCGCAGCTTCTCGGCGAGCCCTGCGCGATGGTCGTCTCTCCCGTCACCACCATCCCCGGCGGCTGGGTTTGCGTGGAGGTGCGCTGTAGAGTGTCCAACATCGGGACGGTCGGGACGTACAGCTCTCCTAGTGTCCCATGCACCTGGTTCACCCTGGCAACACACCACAAACAACACCTGTCAATGCTAATGCAACCCTCCAGAGAGCTCACCACAGCAGATTGCATAGGACAGTAGCAAGAACAATAGGCGAGAGTGAAAATCAAAACACGGCCAGACCATTCAGTGGGGAATACCCCTAACAAATATTCGCGACGCTATTACAACCCTAACTTGATTTAGTTCTCATATTTCAACAGCTGTAGGGAGAGAAGTCGTGCTACATGAATTCTGATTGGAGGGACCGGGATTGGATTTCTTTTTAATAAACAAACACAAAAAGTCTCAGACTGTGATTGTTTACCGAACACGTGCCGGGAGTGGTTTGTTGAGTGTTGCACGAACAAGCACTCCTCGCACCCACCGTGTGTTTTGCGGTATCGTCCAAAAAACCTGCGCCTGCTTACCATCACACAACAGTTCCACAAATCCAAACAGTAACAGGTGAAACTGAGAAAAGAAACAGTCGCGGATCCAACGTTTCCACGATAAGAAGACGAAGACGTTCCTCGTTTATCACGATCGCTTTCCAAACCGACCATCAATAATTAAAGGGCTAGCACATTATACACTACCATCTGACATCCCCTTCTGTACACGGGACGGGGTTACCCCGACGTTTCCCCACGCACAAATTACACGTTCTTTTGACAAGGACTGCCTGTCGATTTCGTCTTGTGTTCCCAGGAAAACTGGAAATCGAAACTTATTTTACTCCCTTGGAAGTGGAAAGGCCACAGTTAGCAAGCCCGCCCGGGGTCCCAATCGATGCTGTGGTACAGTCAGGAATGACCCTCCTTCATGTCTGAAGCGATGTTTTATAGCTTATACCTCGTGGCTAGTGTGTCTACGACAAAATATACCCGTGTAGCACACGTTGGTTTGTAGCCAGAAGGGTTATCTGTGACCGTACTCATCTACGCTGACTTTGCTGTAGTATCGAGGCGTGACAAATTTCGACTTTGTCCTGAACGTCCTCTGTGGTGGTGTTATTTTCTGGTGTAAGGTTGACTGAGTGAAGAGATAGATTGCTATAGGTGAAACTGTGGCCTACTGGTTTCTATCCGTCCATATATACGATATGTGATTTTTAAACACCTGCTGTAATACAAAATGTCCCATACGACAATTATGATCCATTTCTGTCTCATATTACACTCAATACTGTACTAAACATAGACGCGTTACATCGCATGCAACACACACGCAAAGCCGGCTATACTACAGTCCAAATCCCCAAATTTGTTGCGAAAATTATCGCAAGCTCCTTATCCAACCTGGGCTTAAAAACACCAGGCTTTACAAAAAAAAAACGATCTAGGAAATTAGAGAAAATCCGCTTACCGTGAATACGGCGAGGTAGAAACCTCAGTGGTAGGAAGGACCAATATATCCAGCTTGGGTCGCGGTAAGCCGATGCCAGGCCGGTTGATGGAGTGGAGAAGGTTGTACGTACGAGGTTAGAACCGTGTACCGTGTGTGTGCCGAGACCTTCTCTCTCCCCTCTCTCGTGGACAAGTCAACCTTCCTCTGTGAGGTCCTCACTGGGAATGACTGGACCTCTGGCGGCTACTCCGGCCTTTATGAAGAGCTCTAGAACAAAAGGCGGGGAGGACACTAATTGTTTGTGTTCACAACTTCTCTCATATCGCGATGCGCAGGGAGGAGGAGGAGGGGAGAGAGGGCGCCAGCCAGTCACGCCGCGCTCTGATTGGCTGACGGCACACGAGCAAATCGTCCTTCAACCATTTTAATTCGCCCTGCTGCCGGGCCCCAAGGGGAGAACGTCGGCCCGGGAACACGCATTCGGTCACAGCCAGGGTTACTACATGGAATCTTAATTCAGTTTTTAATACCTAAAATTGAGCTGATAAACAACGTTTTCCTCAGAATTTGTCCCATATCGCCAATTTCCTTCATGTCAGACGAGGTAACTGAAATGACAAGGCTTCTGGTCAACCAAGAACCGAAATTGGCGCTAAACCTGGCGACAGAATGCACAGCCCGGTACGACTCGTATGCAGGTTCCCGGCCCGGGACAAAGTGAGGTCCGTATGTACAAGCCTATCTTCGCTTCTCCCTGGTTGTGGGGATTAATACATTATAACAGCCAACTACACACCGGGGCTACCGAGTAATTATCCTTCCGGTGATTTATGTCCCTCACGGGAGATCCCGGGGTCTGTTACACTTACAGAAGGATAAAATCAGGACTCCATACTCCATACACTCTCTAGAACCGGTAAAAGTGGCAGATTTTCCAGCACAAATAGATATAAACCTAAAATCATTACGGCAGCGCAACTACTACGGAACGGAAATATATCGCTTTCATTCCAGCTTGTGAGAGAAATTTGTCATCATTTTCTGGCGTGCTGGTCAGAGCGATATCGGCACCGGAGCGACCGTAGAAATGATCGGGCTGATTTTGAATATTTTCCACCCTCTTAAAAGATTGATCCAGGACTGCAGTGACAGATGCGAGGCCGTCATTGTGCAGAGCTCAGTTTTTTCTTTCTCTGAAAGCACAAACTCTCTCGTTGCCTCTAGTGCGGATAAGTAGTACCCACTTCTCTCTCGACAACATACGGAAACGTTATCTACTCATTTGGATGGTGGAGGGGTACTGCGTGTTTATGTTTACATAAGGCGTGCGTAGATGACGTCTGTGTTTACATACGGCACGTGGCTATTGTAGGGTAATCCCCGGTGAAAGTGCCGGGAGGCAAGCTCCCTAGTGACTCACAAAAATCCAGAGAAATTCGATCCGTTGAAAAAAAATCGAGTCAAACGGGGTTCTCTGTGAAATCCACTAATCGGACACGAGATTAGCAAGCCAAGGGGGCCTCCAATCAACAATAGTGGGGTAAATTCTGTTATACGGCCGGTAAATTGAATGGCGATAGCGGAGACATATTTTGAAATTGAAGAGGGCTGGGTGACACACTCAGCGGCATAACGCGAGGTCCCGAGAGACAACTGTTCGTGGAATAGAATTACAAAGGTAAAATTCCCAATACGCTTATTCTATGTGTTTAGTTTTTGGAGTGCGAATTTTGATGGCATATTGTTTCCTGGATGGTTGGAGATCGCTGACAATTCTTGGGAACAAACAGATGAAGAACTGTTTTTACGGCCTCAAAATATTCCAAATTGTAAATAAAGGTTGCAAAGTACAAGTACAAAGTTTCTGTTCTGTTCAAAGGGGCAGCCAAAAGTTTGAATCATGTGTGACTTGTGCGGATTTAACTAAAAAATAGAAGACTTAACGGAAAAATACACCTTTTAGGTGGATGATAAATATTATACTTGAGTTAAGTTCAGTTGAAACACATTTTGTATTGAATATTGGCGAAGTATGAGCACACAAGAGTTACAAAATGTATGAAATCATTCCAAGACATTTGTTCCTTATCATATTCCACGAACGTCCTTTAAATGGGCTAGGTCTGTGTGACCTCCTACTCGCAAGTCTTTGTACGATAAGTAAATTTTTTTCATTGAAACCGATTTGGCAAACTATGATTTATAAATCAGCGATACCATAACTTATACATTATCACAATATTACTTATTGTACCAGAAACAAGAAATTGTAGGAATATATCAATTTGGTAGAACGTCTAGGTCCGTGGAGAGATATCTATTTTTCCAATAACTTTTTTTGCCATGAGCGAATCCGAAGAAAGCGGGAAATTTCACAAGTGTCCTTGGAAGTCCACGACAGACAGTTTTATGTATGGTGTCCTGAAGGAAAATACTGCTTTTTCATTCAGTCTCAAAGAGTGCAGCAAGGCTTGTAACGTAATATGTTGGTTCATACAATACTGGCACTGCAACAAGGCTTAAGGGCCTGGAGCTAGCGTAATTTGTGGCCTCTTTGTCGGCAAGCAATACATATTAAATCTTTCAGTGTACGTCTTACTCTGCGATGTCGATTAATTGGCAAGCAACTCCCCTCGCCTTTCATCATTCACAGACGCCGGGACAACACAGAGAACAGTTTGGGAGCGGGTGTGTGTATCGGAGAGTTTCATCAGTACGAAACCCTTTTGACGAGTGCCGTCGACCGGCGGCGTAGGAGGGCAATAGGTTGTCCCCGCCATCTGTTCATTTCGCGCAGCGCGAAGTGAGATAATACGGCACAATATCTACCCGCACGAGAACCGTCTGCTCCCCCAGCGCACATCGGAAATTAAACCAGAAAAGAACAAAGTAGTATCCGTAGGAAGTAGCGTCCTCTCATGTAGGAAAATTGGAGGGGAATGATGAAATATGGGGACGCTGGGAGACGGATGTAAGGACGAACTGGAAGATTTATTTTGAACACTGGTTACGGGTTATTTCTTATGAATGGTGCGCTGGCCGCGGCTGCATAACATCGCTCGATCGATATCCCTCAGTTAAAAGTAGCCTCCGAAATAATGGAAAATTCGTTAAATTCCGTAAATTTCATTTTCCTGTCGGTGGACGCAGATTTATTTTCCAGAAAGCTCATTTTTCACATTTTGTGACAGGGAAGGGCGGGACAATTGCTTTCTAAACTCTCCCTTTCAAGCTGTTTGGGGCGCGTCGCACGCGTGTATGATGCACTCTCCCCTCATGTAACAACCACTCACGTCACGTCAAGCACTCTTCCTGCGACACTTCGATAAAGAGCTAGTTGACAAAGAACAGGAGTTATGTCTGGTCTATATATTATCCTGACTGAAAATAAACATGTCGGCAGCCCTGACAGCCTGTCATTGCGCGGGTCAGGGGACGTGTGGCCATCCTCGGCGGCGGGTCAGCCGCGGGTCCCGCACAACAATCCGCGGGGGGACGGCCCAACGCCGCGGTAATTAGCCGCAATTGAAAAGCCTGTCTGCTCTCGTATTGTCCGCCGGCCAGTTTGTTCCCTGTCCGGTGTCCCAACTAGCTGACCCTCAAACGTACCATTCTAAAGATGGAATAAGATTTCAATTTGGTGATATAAGACCGCAGGGTCTTCCTCGTTATCATGGGCCCAATTAGTGCGCGCCTTACAAGAAAATGAAAAGAGACATTCAAAGTACACGAATCCCTTGGTACTGTCTGTAAAGATGAGGAGAGGCAGTGTAATTTTGGAACGACCGTCTACAAGACAAAACGTCGTAGTTTGTATGAGAGTTGGGGACGTGTGCCAAGGGAATAGAGCCATGCGCGGAGATGGCTATCTGGATCAAAAGAAAACAAGTCTTCTAGTTTTAACTCTAATCATGACTTGCTTAAAAGTTTCAACACTTCCAATAAAAAATTCTCCGCCTTTCCTTAACTTGTTAGATCTTGTACGCGCACACAAATCAACGGACAGAGAAAAGTTTTATTTCAAGTACTGATGCTGAAAATTAAACTACATGTATCTACATATTCACATTGACAACTGAATAAAAATACATACAAATGATATCCCTAACGTTATAAACAACAAAAATGCTTATCTTCGACCAATAATATCTTTATGGCGTTTCTATACTGATCTTTCAAATGCTGTAACTTCTGAAGGCTTTTCCCTCTCCCGAACCAAGGCGCGGTTAGAGAGCCCCTTGTTTGAATATTGAAAGTTTATTGCAAATACTTGCCCGAAGGCTAATTGCAGTTACAAACAACATAGAAAGAAAGTACAGTGGTATGTGAGACTATATCTACTTCTAACATTATACTATATTCTACAACATGACATGAATCAGTTTTGTATCACACGTCGTCGCTAGTCCAGGTTAAGCGAGCAGCTATACGTTTTGATGTTTGCCTGGCAGTGAAAGTCGCACGGGACTTAATGGCAAGACTGTGCCTTATTCTTCATAACTATGTATGTGGGAAAGGAAAAACATGTATAAAGTACATACATTGTGTGTAATCAACATCAGTTTGAGATAGCAAAATAGTTTGAGAACCATTCGTTTTATTTGCATCACGTTTTAGGAGTAGGCTGTTAAATTTTGCCTACGATAAACAAGTATTTTTGTTTGCCTATTGATTATATTGATTCTGTTGAAAAAAAAATTACGAACAAGTTTTGTTTTTCCCACAGGGGATTTTAAATATGGCCCCCAACTGCCTGTCATAAAAGCCCCGTACGACAAGATTGACAGCACGGTTACATTTTCCCTTCGGCTTTTTAAACCGTCCCAAATACCACAGATCCCTCCAGGTGCGTTTCCCGGGGCGTCATTTCAAAGACTATCAACAGCGCGGATATCCACATACTCAGTGTCGCGTTTCACAGAGTCGCTTCCCTCGCCGTTTCCATGGCAACGGGACTCTCGGTGTCGTCTGAAATGGTTCTGACATTTACTGTTGCCCTTTCCGGCGGATTACCCGCCACTTTGCCGGGTTTAACTCTGCGGCCTAATGACTCAAGGTCTCACAAACAAAGATTTTCTGCTCAGAAAGGTCCTCCGGCGTTTTTGCTGTTTTGCTAACTCTGTTTTGCTAAGCCGCGCGGTGAGAAAATTGTGCTGTTTTTGTTTCGTCGGCATTTGGAGCTAAGGCGACTAATGCTCAAACGTATCAAGTTTGCGAAAAAAAAATTATATAAAAAAACTTAAAATACACCATATGCAGCTTGTTTTGCACATGCAGGTGAGAAATACAAAATAATGATGGACATATGCTTAAAACCGTTGTGTAGATAGCATTCACATGACCTTGTGAATGTTTCAAATTTTTAGGCGAAAAATGTTACATTGCGGTCATTTGAAGAAGAAGAAGAAACAGCGTTAGTAGGATTCACATATGTAGAATTGACCATGCGGGTATTGCAGTCTTTATTGTGAAAGTAAAGACACAGCCGTGTGATATCCGCGGTGATATCAAAAATTTAAAGCTTGAGAACAAATCCATGCAATATTCGTACCTACCAATTACATTGTGAGAGCAAAGAGAACTTTAACGTCTACAGAAGGTTTGGCATGGCATCTTTCTCAAAAGTCCTCCAAAAAATACATGTATACAACATGTTTACGAAGAAAGAGAAAATCGCACAGTAACACCAAATACTTTAGAGAAAGGGGTACACACATATACCTCTTAGTTTGTGTTCCATGTCTAACTCTTCATATATATATATCGAAAAAAAATATATAACGGTTATATATACGAATACGATGTAGTTTTCACCCAAGTTTCTGGTCTGTCCATTGATGACTTGGGCTGCGTTTTTTTTTCACAGAACTATAACACATCTTGATGACCATCTGTCATTTACTGCAAAACACGATCAATAAGCTAATGATGCGTTGATTTAACGGGCGAACTGGAGAAACTACAGTAATATGAAACTGCTATAACGGCTACTCATCGCCCTTACTCGTAGTAGTGGCCAAATTGTAGCTCGGGTCACAACACACTCCCTAAATGCTAATATATGTTCCCTCTAGTATACAGATAAACGATGGTTATTGTTGAATGTACTGGAGATTCTCAGTTCCGAGCCGAGCGTTATTTTGGTACAAAATAACTACCAGTGT
>NW_017803932.1:2674716-2691408 GCF_001625305.1 Branchiostoma belcheri | reverse complement strand
TCTGAAATGGTTCTGACATTTACTGTTGCCCTTTCCGGCGGATTACCCGCCACTTTGCCGGGTTTAACTCTGCGGCCTAATGACTCCAGGTCTCACAAACAAAGATTTTCTGCTCAGAAAGGTCCTCCGGCGTTTTTGCTGTTTTGCTAACTCTGTTTTGCTAAGCCGCGCGGTGAGAAAATTGTGCTGTTTTTGTTTCGTCGGCATTTGGAGCTAAGGCGACTAATGCTCAAACGTATCGACGAAAAAAAAATTATATAAAAAAACTTAAAATACACCATATGCAGCTTGTTTTGCACATGCAGGTGAGAAATACAAAATAATGATGGACATATGCTTAAAAC
Source organism: Branchiostoma belcheri (assembly GCF_001625305.1). NCBI lineage: Eukaryota > Metazoa > Chordata > Leptocardii > Amphioxiformes > Branchiostomatidae > Branchiostoma > Branchiostoma belcheri. The sequence continues at coordinate 2,691,064 of NW_017803932.1, read as the reverse complement.
CGTTGTAGATAGCATTCACATGACCTTGTGAATGTTTCAAATTTTTAGGCGAAAAATGTTACATTGCGGTCATTTGAAGAAGAAGAAGAAACAGCGTTAAGCTAAGGTCCCAATTGGGAAAAGGGGCCCTGGCGGGTAGTTCCCGGGCTGTTTTTTACCACTTTCGGGCGGGACCCCGACGTGGCCCCGCGGGGCACTCTGCGGCTACCGGGCTATTTTTTGGCCCGTCGGGGCCCCGATAAGAATTTAATTCTGAGTTAAATTCTACCCGGGCCCCGCTGACAAAAAGACGCCGTGACCTCATCGTGAGAACACCGAGAGGTACCCCTCCGGTTGCCGGCATTCCACCGGGACACATTTCTTAGGTCACAGACCAGATGAACAGAATAAAGGTGTGTACTTCGTAAACCCGGGTAAAATGTGTGACCTCACAGATCAAATGATCACAACAAATACGTGAATTCTGCATTACGTATAGATCAATACAAGACATCGTCAGAGAATCTGCTGGGTACCTGCCGGGTGCCTGCCGGATACCGACCAAAGAGGGTGACAAAATTTCTAACAAAATGCTACTGAAGGAAACTTTTAATTGTGACCACGACAGCCGATGCCCGCTCGACTCCTGAACCCGGCCGGGGCCAGCCGGGGCTACATCCCCGACGGGCACCGGCGTAATTGGGACCTTAGCTTTAGTAGGATTCACATATGTAGAATTGACCATGCGGGTATTGCAGTCTTTATTGTGAAAGTAAAGACACAGCCGTGTAATATCCGCGGTGATATCAAAAAGCTTGAGAACAAATCCATGCAATATTCTTACCTACCAATTACATTGTGAGAGCAAAGAGAACTTTAACGTCTACAGAAGGTTTGGCATGGCGTCTTTCTCAAAAGTCCTCCAAAAAAATACATGTATACAACATGTTTACGAAGAAAGAGAAAATCGCACAGTAACACCAAATACTTTAGAGAAAGGGGTACACACATATACCTCTTAGTTTGTGTTCCATGTCTAACTCTTCACATATATATGTCGAAAAAAAATATATAACGGTTATATATACGAATACGATGTAGTTTTCACCCAAGTTTCTGGTCTGTCCATTGATGACTTGGGCTGCGTTTTTTTTCACAGAACTATAACACATCTTGATGACCATCTGTCATTTACTGCAAAACACGATCAATAAGCTAATGATGCGTTGATTTAACGGGCGAACTGGAGAAGCTACAGTAATATGAAACTGCTATAACGGCTACTCATCGCCCTTACTCGTAGTAGTGGCCAAATTGTAGCTCGGGTCACAACACACTCCCTAAATGCTAATATATGTTCCCTCTAGTATACAGATAAACGATGGTTATTGTTGAATGTACTGGAGATTCTCAGTTCCGAGCCGAGCGTTATTTTGGTACAAAATAACTACCAGTGTCACCGATTGCCCCCGGGTCAACAATATGAGTAATGTCAACCTGTCCACTTTCAAAACTACAAAGGTTATCTCGACAGGTATTTATTCCTAAGACTGATAATAAATAAACATTGAAAAGTATCTAAAATCCACCTTTCCGCAACATTTTGCATTATTTTTCGGAAAAGACAAACGAATAGATAATTTCTTTCTCAACCGACTTAGTCTTGATATATATGTAACGTAGTCTACATGTTAGGTCATAAAATACACGTTTGAATTCTCTTTAGCCACAGCTTAAGGTGGTATGTGTAATGAGAATTTAAAAGGCGAGGGAGGCGGCGATGTTTTCTTTTTTCTCATTTTTTTGTCAGGGCTCCAGGTGCAACTGCGCTGCCGCATCTTTCCTCGGTCATCTCCCAGCCCCTCTCACATTTGACGCAGTCAAACGACATTACCGGCTCAAGGCACGACTTGGATAATGTCTTCTGGCGTAGTTAATAAAACTAATAACGGTATAATGATGATGATGTATAGGGCGGAAGGCGACACAATGGCCACACGTGACCTTCCAATTTGTTGGCGGGGGCGCACAACACGTGGGCATTACCATCAAAAAAGGTCGCGAATAACGGGCCTATTGTGGGCCATTGGGGCGGTGCAGGGGAAAGTGAAGTGAAGTGTTTTGCCCCCTGAGATCTCCCATCGCTCCATTGCCCGCCAGTTATTCATTCCACACAACAGACGGACGGGGACTCTGGGTGTAATTCGTTAGTGGTCCCTGTAAATTGAAGCGGCACCCAAAAAACTATCCGCAATAACGAAATTGGGCCAGCGTACTGTGAGGATGTAAATGGGCCATGTATGTAGATGTGAGGGATATATTTTTCGGCTTAGAGCTCCTACGCTTTGTTAAATGACCATGATTCGCGTATATTATTTGGAAAGCGTGAATCTTGGCCTTAGTGTTAGCTTTATTACACACAATAATTAACCCTACTTTGTAATGAACAAACTTACAGTATTGTGCAGGTATTTGTTTCCTTACTGCTAACTGTAAAAGTAAGTTTTGACAAAAACCTAACAATAAGATTTTTATTTTTTGTGGTAATATGTTGTTACACAGTATTCACTACGTAGTATTTCAGAGTAGATATTTCTTATAACGTCATCACACAAAAAGTAATCAGATTCTCTTGACGTTGTCTAATTTTCTCCTAACCACGTCGTGTGTATACCCTTTGTTCTTTAAGTGCACTTGAAGAATACACTCTAGTACCATTCTGTTTATTGTGACCAGGCGATAAAAGGCTAGAACCATATGGACGTATAGACCCAAATACTGACTACAGTTATCGCCTCAGAAAAGCCTGTATGGCGGCCAATTCGCCACACAAGAAAACCTCCTGCCGCTAAAGACAATGGCAAGGTAGTAAATCTCTCCCTACAGAAAGGCCCCTGCTACGCCCAACGGTCGGCAATGACGAGGGATCCATTGTTTCCGCATATGGACCCGTTGTTTGTGTCGCTGGAGACTAGACTAGTATGGGCGGTGGGGCAGGGCTTACGGACGTCCCCTTCTGTTGAGCAGTATAGGATCTATTGTAGTTTAACGACCCCGCAAGACGCCTTGATTCCTAGACTGAAGTAGAATGATAGCTAGGTCTCGGGTAAGTTTACGGTACCAGCCGAGTGCGCCCGCCCGGCCGTACCGCGCTATCCGGCCGTCTGGACCGTGAGGGTTGAAAGATGTGTCTGTAGAGGCCCTGCCAGATGGCGAGGGAGCCAATTCCCTGTAGCAGACGACGCGTTGCAATTCTGGCCGGTCCGACTATTTTTTTCTGTTTTACTATGGTGCGAGAGTGGTAGAGCCAGACGGTTGTTTATCACTAAGGTCAACTGTAGCAGACTCAGAGAGCGTGAACTATTAACGTTATATCTGGCGCGGTCAGTTACCTAATAAAGTTTTCAAACTGTATGCGGCAAGACGACAAAAGTTTGACTTTTCCAGCACTTTCGACCCGTGGACCATTGCTCTTATTAGAAAATGACCTTGAAAATGTGATGGGGTTCAGTACCATAATAAATGCTCTGGGTCGATACAGTTAAAAACAAAGCCATTCCTTGCCTTTGCGGGCATGTCATCAGCACATAACAAGAAACATGCCCAGCCCCGTCCTTGGTGCTGAACACCGGGTTTAGAGATGGACAGCGCTAAACTAAAGTCATCTTGAAGTAGGTACGTAGAGGGTATCAATGCATACATGTATAGTTCATAGCATGTTTGCTTGCTTGCTTGTTCGTTTGTTTGTTTATTTGTTTGTTTGTTTGTTTGTTTAGCTGTTTGACTAGTTATACCTATATGACAGCCAAACGTAGGTTAGGAGTGCATGCAGGTGTATACAGAAACATGGCTGTCTTCCACCCCAGTAACTGCTTGGCCATTCGGACCGACAACGTAACATCGCAGAGTAGGTCTGACTATCATATCAGACAGGTCCGACTATCATATCAGACATGGATGCCTGTGAAAACATATAGATTACTAATCATCATGAATATTTCACATATTGTGATATTTAGCGGTGTAAATGTTTCTCAGAAATAAATATTGAATAACTATTTGATGATATCTTCACATGTGATCGCCCGCAAGCACATTTTTCTCCTGTTATACCTGGTGCACACTGGAGTAACCTCACCCAACAATCCGAGAGCCGAAGTGAAGACTCACACTGACTTTGCTAACGAGAGTAACAAGGTGGCACATATCCAAGACGTCTCATTCATAAGCTTAGGGATGTCTTGCCACGTCGTACAGCGTCTCAAAAGACGTTAGATCATCAGACCTACATTGTACAACTGACTGCCTGTAGTACTAGTGTGGCAGAAGATGGTACATATTATATTTTTGTACAGACACCTTCTTAAAGTTAGTACATGCCTCATATTGAGTAAGTTACATGCACTCTTTTTTTCTAAGATGAATAAATGGATTTGAACGTACGTTTAATTGTACAGAACTTGTTTTAACCCTTAAGCAGCGGGTCCCGGATATATCCGGGATTCCAGTTCACGGTATTCTAAACCAAACTTGGCTATACTGAACGAATTCGTATGAGTATAGCAATAGCTCATAATGTTTGCCTAAGGCATTAAACTTGAATTCGAAAAGCTTAGCTTTCTTTAAAAACCCTCCGGGTAAAAACGTGCGCAAAATCGCACGGTAAACACGCGGATGAGATTTGTTGAAGTGGACACTCCAATGTTTAATCCGAACTGCCCACTTCTCGATCTGTCTATGCCCGACTGACCGCTATGTTCTGTCCGTGGTGACGGTAGTGAGGAGTCAACAGCCTCGGGGAGTTTTGCGCGGCCCCTCGCCATCTGTCGGCAAACTCCGCCAACTAGCGCCAACCCTCGCCAACATTTACACGCCACATTTTCGGCGATGGAGCGTTTTTAATGTGTAGGAAAAGAAGATGCGTTTAAATTTGGGGAGATGACTTTGGCGCGGAGAAAGGGGTTCCTTGCGCCAATAGGAAGCCGCCGTTCGCAGGCGATTTAACACCGGTGATACAGAACACCCGCGAGAATCAATCTCAATCGCCCTGTCCATATGCCCCATTCGACCCAAGTGACCCGGCAAAAATGAGCCTACCCCGCATAGCCCTGGCGCGAGGAGGGCAATCCATACGTGTTAGCTTCCCCGGAAGCAATCGAACCCTCCCAAATGAAGAAAACTGCCCATAAAACGACTGGAATGGGAGGTCTGTTAACGTTCAATATGGGCGCAACTTTACTGCGCCGTATGGTGCGTTTTTCTTACTGTATATACTGTATCCAAACTTGGCCCAACTGACCTCCGGATATTAGTAATGATTGGGGAGGGAAACAAGGGGTCATTTTGTCCATCATTTTGACACAGGGGTCATTTGTCACTGCGTCGCTTTGAAATATGTTTGTACCTCTCACACTTTTCTATTGTGCTGATGTGTTGCAAATCGCAGGTTTTCTGTCATTTCACGTAGAGCACACGTGATGTAGAATTGATATTCAAAGAGGCATATGAATGCAGCGTATAGAGTTATCAACTTTCTTACCAAGTTTGACAAAATTGAGCGAAGCATGCTTGTCGTGTCTACGTGACTTTGCTCTGAAATCTGTGTATCAATAACCAAGTAGATGTAACAGGGAGGTAGACATTTGTTCCCAAGTATACTTTTCTGTGTGTGTCGCATCTTTTGCAGGTACTATGAACGACGATTGATAAGCTGTGACAAGTGCCTCTTTGGCCCTGGCGTCTACTTGGAGATTACCGCTCACTAAAGGTGACTTTGATGTCGTTACAGATGTAAGTTTGTCGTGCAGTAATTCCCATATCTCCACAGTACGGCACTTTTAACCTCCGCGTTGTTCTGGTCTACACACGCTATCTGTGCTGTAGCTTCGTGCGGTGGTAACCGCGGCTTGGCGATGGGGATTCACACAAAACACGACATTAACCTCTAACACCGCCTCTTGACACCGATAAATCACGTCACTTGCCCCTCGGCGGTACAGCTCTCGGCTGCGCCGGCCCGTCCCTCGGTGTGAGCCCGCGAAATTATCCCCGTGCACGCGACGGCACGTGCCGAATTAGCCACGAACAATACTCCAGTCTCCTATCCCGCTACCGCATTCAGTTGTTCCCTTTTTGTCCTTCCCTCGATAAACCTTATTACCTTTTAGAGGCTTGAAAGAGACCCTTGTCATGAAACAGTGGGTAACATTGTCAAGGGTATTGTCCAAAGCAATTACGGGCTATACAAGGGGTTAGGATTCAATCTTCTCGGAGAGCCCCCGGGTCCGCGGACAAGCTGGCGGGACAGGCAGAGGTCGTTGCACCTGTCATGATTGTGAGGGGACACCTGCACGTCACGTGACCGCCCGGCGCGCCAAAGGAAATGTGTCACAGGCTGTCGTCTGACTCTGACAAGAAGTTAATCTCAAAGTAGATCTTTTCGTGGCTACAAATTAAATGCAAGGACAATATCAAATTGGCAATACAGAAGGAAATCGGCATGACAGTATCCAACTCTCACGGGCGAAAAAAAAATACCGGTACAAAAACCCGATACAATCGCCTAAAACACGGAAAAAATAAGCCGATGCCTAAACCTCTACTTGGAGATTAACAAGTTGTAATGTAAAAGCTGGCTCAGTTTTGGTGATTCATTCTTTCAAGTTTGTGCATTCTGGCCAGGTGAAAAATATGTGAACTCTTCCAATACAATAACGAAAGGGATTATGAAGAAAGTAAAAGTATTGCCTAAATGAGAGTAACTCGCTTATAGCAAGCCTTCTTTAATACCGCATGGAAAAAAGCTAAAATTGCACTTCGTCGGAGAAAGCCCAGCAAGATACGATCAGCTCTTCGACAACAGATAAACTAGAAGTTTATGGGACACATAGCCCGCTATTTGTAGCAAGCTAACAGACACAAGGTCTGGACACAAGACTATTACAGAAATTGCTATCTTCAATGTCACGAAAACACAGCACGTGTGAGCTAAATCTCGTGTCAAGATGTTTCTCCAAATGTCATTAAACGTTGTCTGAAATAAAAATGGACGCAGCGAACTCTTCTGAAATGTCAAGGGAGGGTTGGAGAGTACTTCTTCCGACATGAGGGGTTTTGATTGACAGGTGAAGCAGACTGTACTGCACGAGAGAGCAGACGGCTTGTCTCCTGAGGGAGGGGGTGATCGGGATTGCGTCCTAACCGAACTGACAGTTGGAGCCGATTTGCATCCCTGTCAGACAGCCAGAGTTGGGAAGTTCCAGAGTACACGAGTTGAGTTTTATTCTTCCAGACAACGCAGACTTATTATAACAAGAAAATGGCAGCCATAACTAGTTGTAGAAACTAGAAGAAGGAAACGCTGTCATGTAGCTTAATGATTTGTGTATAGATCTACTTATTTCACCCGACATTCATTCGGCTAAAGCCTAGGTATGTATTGTACACTGTTCAAGAGAAATGCAGCGCCAAATATAGATATTTTTCCGGAGCCTTGAGATATTTCATTTCTTATTTATCATCTATTCCTCGACCCAATAATCCACTCTGACGTTAAATTTCTATAGAATGGGAATAATGCCTCACGCTGGGCAAAGACGTACAAAATCCCGTTGTCATTGACTCGGGATCAGTATATCGATGTGCGCGGTGCGAGTAACCAATAGACAATAAGTAAGAAATAACAAAGTGTTCTGACAACAATTTTGAACTAGAGGTCGGAGATCTCATGTCTTCGTCAGAGGTACATCGTTCTAGAGAAATTAATATGCGTATTCTTCACTCTTTTTAATAATCAATTTGGTCTAAAGAACAAAAGAATCTCTGTACTATTTTTATGGTACAGAACACCCTGAAACGGTTTCCCGCAGATTATACAGATGCGTCGTCACCCGTGTTAGCCCCACCCCCCCTACGTTATTTGAGTTTGGACTGTTACTGGAAAAAAAACGTTCAAGAAATTCTTACTGTGTTGAAAGTGTCACGACAGCGCCGCAAAATATAATAAGAGAAGATGTTATAAAGGAAAGAATCAGAACAGGGTGACTACTGCTGTTTTGTTAATTTGTCTTTATGACAAATAGAAGACTTGTTTCTTGTGTTCTTTGTGTCATAACATTTGTACTTCTACAGTTAGTATATTCCAAATCTAGGCATCTCGTTTTTCGGCCCTTCGTGTTTTTATTGCGCGCTTGCCTTAAATTTAAGGTAATTAGATTTAAGGTCTCCAGTGGACGTCATCCATAGCAATTACTTGGTGTGGCCGTAGAAAATACCCTGACATATGCCCAACCTATCCTCCCCCTGCTGAAGTTATAGTACAATCCCTCAATGTAACGTCATTTGATCCCATCCCATTATGGGGTCCCCCCGGCTATATCCAGCTGTCGGCTGTCTCCAAGCAGATGTACAATGTAGGTGGGGGATTTCTAAACACAAAAGGTCCTATTACGGGGACATAACGACCTCCACGACTCTCATCTTTGAACTCAATCTTGGAGACCACGACAGTAATATGCCTATCAAATTTCATTAACTTCCATCCACACATACAAAAGTTATCCTGCTCACAAGAAAAATTAACAAAATGCCCCCTGTAGTCACAACGAAACCTCCCACGAAGCTCAGTAACGAACTTAACCTTGGTCCTGACAATAGTAAGCACCACACCAAGAATTATAATCAACATTTTACAAATACTTGAGTTATCTTGCTAACAAGCCACAAACACAAAAGGTGTACTAACGTGACGCACGGACCCCCCACGAAGCCGAAACTTGTACTTGACTTTGGCCTTAACAGCGGTAATATGCCTGCCAAAAATCATGGACGTCGAATCATGCCTTCCAGAGTTATATTGCAAAATCCGCAGTTCCCCACACTCCGGCGAGACAATTTCATAGTCCTTCTGACGAAGACAATGAACATTTCTGTCGGTTAAGAAAGAAAAACGGTACCGAATATAAACGTTCCTTTTTATATATTTAGTGTCACTGCTTTTAATAGCATTTTAGGCATCCAGATAACCTTCGGAAAAATTTCATGTCACTTCTTTTATGGGATTTTGGACCTCTAGGTTCTCTCTTCTATCCTTCATTTTCAAACTCTACAAATGGATTGATAACTCAGAGATAAGGTAGTAATAAAGCTGTTGTGGGATTAGGACTTGAAGGAGCTAGTTATAGGTCTCTTCTGATCGTATTCAGATAGGCGTTTTATCTAGAAAATGCCCAAACCTGAAACTTTAATTTTGAAACAAAGAAGTACATGCCAACTTCTTGGTCCGATACCTTTGGTATTTCGCCGCAGGTTTGAGTGATCCAGAGTCTGATTCCTGTAAATACCAGGTCGGAGACACAGGCATGATGATGTGGAGCAACCGTCCTCGCCGCACCTGCTCGTTCGCGCCCAAACGATCTGTTCATTTGTCAGATCGGCACGCGCCCCCCTCCCCCAGGACCCGTCATTTGCCGGCCGATCGGGCCACATTACCGCGGCTGGACGCTGATGAGGCAGAGAAAAGCTGAACAGCAGGGGAAGGGAAGGGAGCACAATGGGGCCATCACTAATCGGTCCTTCGGAACACCCTCCAGTCACGCGCCCATTTCCGCAAACAAATTATATCCACAAACCGAGTAATTTTAAAAAAAAGTTAGATAAGAAAAAAAATGATAAAAGTTGGCGTTTTACAAAACGCAGGTGTGAGTAATGAATTGGAGACAGCTATTTGAACGCCGATCGTTTATAATTTTTTGGAAAAGAGAGGACAACAGACGGACTTTGGCGGGAAAATCGATGTCGGACTGACCACCAGCTTTGAGATGAAATAGGGTCAAACGGGAAATCATACGCATCAACGGTGGTCATGAATTTCCGCTGACGGAAAATCATTCTCGCCGACCCTGTAAAACAACCATGGATTTTTTTCTCCGTTCGAACGCCATGTGTGTGGCGTGTGTGACTTCGTTAGCTCGTTAGCGTACTTAATCGCCATTCTCCGTCGTCAAAAGTACACACATTTGATAATGAATTCTTCTGCCACGCCAATATCCCAGAAGAAAAGGAGATCTGGCTGCGAAAATCGGATTTAGGAGGATGCATTGATCAGTGTTTAGTCGGGAGCTGTCGATACTATGCACCCGGCGGCGAAGATTAGATTTTGTACAAAAGTACGTGATCTATTTGCACAGGCGCACACGTAACGGTATTAAGTTTGTTACGTACATCCTGTCTGTGAGAGGAGGAAAGCAACACAACATACAATGTAGTACAGCTCACATATTGACAATGCTACAAAGAACGTTACGTAAATGCGACATTTGGGACAACAACGTTAACATGCACGACATAACCAAACAGGGAAACAAACATCACCGTGGACACTGTGGATATGGATGTTTTAGTTTGGAGCTAGCGACGGCTGCCAACCTAGAACAATCTAAACGTAACATACTTCGTCGACCTTTGTTGCATTTTAAAATAAAACAATATAGTTAAGATTTTTTTTCTTTGGTAGAATTCTAGAAATAGACTGGAATGGCCGAGACAACCAGCTGAGCAAATCTGTTCTTTGCATATTCTTGTTAAATTGATGTCATTCTACACGGAAATGGCCCGCAAGGTTAACTTGAAAGTTGAAACTATAGGTGTATATATCGAGAAACAAACCTTGTAAAACACGAGGACAAAAAGGCTGTTCTGTTAGCAATAGACGCAAGAGGGCGCTTGGCACAAGTGTCCTTAGTGAACGTGCATGTGTAGTGAGTACTATTACTAGTTTAAAAGGCCACAGCAAGAAAATTTTATGGATGACATCCTCCGCAGACTCCATATCCAATGCGATAGGGCGAAAATAAAACATGGCGGGCCAAAGAAAACAAGATTCCTACAATTTCAAATGTTCACATCATATACCTTAATGACAGGATGTTGTGATTTTGATGAACTAGGAAGCGATTTGACGGTTAACGGCTGATTCCACGGGCCAGTGGGGGTGTCGGACAAATGTCCTCTTCCACAGAGAAATATACCGATTTCGGAGGAATGTACGCTTATAACTGGAGGAACGTCTGCTTTCCTGGAGGAATGTACCAATATTCTAGAGGAATATCTAGATTCGATTGGTCGGGGTGTCATGGTGGATAATTTCAAAGTGGAAGGAACAGGTGTTAAACAGGATTACGGGGTGATATTTCTTTATTCATATGCAATGCCAAATTTTACGTGGCAGTAACTTAAAGAGAAGTAATGGTCAAATAATGTGTCCGTTCTAGGACGAGCTTTACCGCCTCTGGCGGGACCAAGTCGGCATTCGGCCGAGATACGCTGGGAGGGGGCATCAGCAAGCAGGTCGTTGATCCCTGACATTGATAACACGCTACCTTGCGTGTTTTCATCAAACAACAATGAATGCAGTTTCGGAGAATCGTGATCGGACACGGTTTACAAGGAATGTATGGCACGTGGACCAGATGTGAGGAATGTGAGTTACCCGAATCGCGGTTTGGGTGACTTCACATGAACAAGGCTTTAGTAGAGCTCTACATCAAAGCAATAAAACTGGTATTGTCAAAAAAAAGTTTGTTACCAAGGTCATTGCTTTGTAACATAAGACTAACACAGTATGATGCGACACAGCTCACTGCACTTCAGAATACATGTATATGGCCAGTTTTTTTTTGTCGCTACCCTCACCAACCTTGAGTTGATATTAACATAACTGGCCTGGATTACAGCAGTAGCGCCATCTGGCGAGAGCTACAAGTATGGTCGGATCCGGAATCAGATACACTGAAGTGAACGTCCGTTGCCATAACATTGACATGATTGATATTGTGATAATATCAGTATATATAAGATTTATAGTGACTGTCGTGTATGCCTGATATCATAGATAAAATGCGAAAATGTCACTAGAAAAAGACAAAGACTCAAATGTTATCACCGTATCCTCAGTAGCCAGTTATCACTTGTGAGTATATATATATATGTGAATATATATTAGGCTGGATTCAAACAATGCATTATATTGTTGAACTTATAATATATTATTAAACAGAAAAACTGTAAAAGATAATGAGAAACTAACTTTCTTTAACTGGTTGTTTGCATTTCGAGGTTGATTCATGTGATTTTTTTCTAATCAGAAAAAAATGAAATTGACAAAAGAAATCAAAAGATGGCGTGGCTCAAGTGAGAAAACATTACATGGATTATCTGTCCTGTAAACCGAAATTGTCTCACCAGTGATGCCTGTTGCTAGTGAAGTCTTTTGCCAGCGCTTCTCTCTTATGGATATTTACTAAGATGTGAGTGTACAGTTCTCTGTGTGATGTCGAAGTTATAGTAAAGCCATTTCTGTATAAACTCTTCAGTCCGTCTCCTCTCTTAGTCCTGAATATCCAATGAGTTAAAAGATCGTACCTTTGTGGATTCCTTTCCGTTTTGTTGTGACGTAACATCTTGTATCTGGCGACGTCCTTACTCGGACGTGACAGCTTTAACAGGTGTAATTTCAGCCGAATAGCCATATCGTCATCTTCCCCTCCCCATCCACAGAACAAGTTGGAATATCCGTTCACCAGTTTATAATGCCAGGTTTTCAGGGCCGACACTCCACCAAACAGTTCCTGGTAGGGCAGGCTGTAGTTTAATGTGTCGACAGCGACCGAGAGGTGATAGGGGGACTGACTACAGGTGTACAAGTTTCTGTCGTCTTCTGGAAGGAGGTCGACGTCGTGGAAGATGAAGCAGTCGTAAGTAGGATCCTCCTTTAATGCTTCCGTGAAGCCGACGTTGTAGAGCAAACCCTTGCAGAACGTGGGTTCGTCGCCATGTTGTTCTATGACGTAAATGGTGTAGTCAAGCCCCTGCCGCTGGAGAAACGGGTGCATGTGGCGGAGAAATATATCCAGGTGTTTCTCTCGGTCTCTGAACGTCACCAAGACGGCGATTTTCTCCGAGGAACTGGACCTATTTCGTGCAGGGGGACTCCATTTTCCACCGTACCTGACATTTCCGTAAGGATTTTCAGCCCGCAGTGGTTTCTGTAACGTTTCCCTGTCACCTGGCGTCTTCACTAAATGTAGGTGTGTCGTCAGGACGGCGACTTTCTCCGAGGAGCTGGACCGTGTTCTTCGAGGGGGACTCCATTTACCAGCGTACCCTACATGTACCTGTTCATAAGGATTTTCAGCCCGAACGGATTTTTGTAACGTTTCCCTGTCACCTGGCGTCTTCACCAAATGTAGGTGTGTCGTCAAGATGTCGACTCTCTCCGAGGAGCTGGACGAAGTTCTTCCGGTGGGACTCCATTTTCCACCGTACCCGACATTTTCATAAGGATTTTCAGCCCTCAGTGGTTTCTGTAACGTTTTCCTGTCACCTGGCGTTTTTACCAAATGTAGATATATTGTCAAGACTAGTGTGGCGACGACTTGCAGTAAAATAAGCCACCGCAAGCTTGTTTTTCGCATGTTTCCAGGTTGGGTTGGGTTGGGTTAGGTTGGGTTAGGTTGGGTTGGTTGGTTGGTTGGTTGGTTGGTTGGTTGGTTGGTTGGTTGGTTGGTTGGTTGGTTGGTTGGTTGGTTGGTTGGTTGAAACGTACTTCTCCTTCTAAATGGTTGTTGGACAGTTGAATCGGTTCAAACAAAGACAAACGATCGATATTACCTAAAGGGACGACAAAGGAGTGATTTATCATTAAGTTACCTGCACACAAGAACATCTAAAAGACATAAAACTGCCTTTTCTTACCTGTGGTGATGAGATGTCCCAATGCCCTGTCTCGCTCTCACTGCATGTACGTGTCTTCAACGATCTGGTGACTGTATACATAACGTAACCTCACTGACGTATTACATCCTGGTTCGGGGTAGAAGTACCCTGATTGTAATCTTGTTAAGTTGATAACTAGAAAGCAAAAGGCAAATGATGGTGTTGTTCGTTTGTCTTTTTCTTATTTTGGTGAATTTTTCGTATTCGTGTCGTTTTTTTTTAGAAATGGATAATGCACACTTTTAATGATTCAGTGACACATATGTATTAGGGTGTATAATGAGGTAACGTTATGAGGCAGTTATACATAAATAAACATGTCCGTCCTTGTATTTATATACTAATATACGTTTTTTCTGTGTATGCACATCCATGTATCCTAATATAACATACACATGCATGAATGCGCTGATCTTTATTTGTGTATTTCGCAATGGGACCAGACTGCGCAACCATTCAAGTAAAACTATTTGTCAGGATGTGTACATACTGTGTGGAGTGGCTGTCAACACATACTTTGATTGAGCCATGACTCTGTACCTGCTACTATATCTGGCTTGTAAGTGTCAAGTACTGTCGCCAGTTCAGCTGTTTTGTTCCGCACACACTGACAATTTACTAGGAGAAGTTTACTTTTGGATCTCTTGTGACTATGACCCCTCATTTGAGAATTACCCTGCTTTGATTTAAGTGGAGTGGATGTGGCCATTGGGATGTCGCCTGGCTCATGCAGTTTAATCCCGACAAATGATACATTATGCACATAACAAACAAACAAACAAACGAACACCACATGCAACCAGCTACCAGTTTTGTGGTCAGGCTTTAGTAACCACAAAAACCCATCCGTATCTGGGCGTCACATTGACAAGCGGTCTGAAGACAGGGAGAGATCACCCCTCTTCCCTCACCTACAAGTGACCACAAAGAGTGCAACTTGCTGTTTGACTAAAGGATCAATGCAGTTATCATAGGCTTAAACTTTGGACCATATTCGTTTTTTTTTTATCTTGAACTTTCTGCGCTTTAGATAAACTGCAGTCGAAAATTATCAATCTCGGATGGATAATAGAGCATTTTTACGCAATAACCAAAGGCCTTGAACGTCGAATAACCGGCCTTCTTTTCTCAGTAAATTGTTTCTGGCAGAAGATGACATAGAAAGTCTACCTACCTCCGTGGACGGAGATTTTGATTGCGGTCGGTGTGTTTGCGTGTTTGCCTGTGGTTTGTCTGTACGTATATCCACACGCTAAACACACTGAAGTACAGGAAGTTAGGTCAAAGGTTCCAGAAAGGTCCCAGGAAAGGTTATCTCATTTCCTGCTACATGTATATTTACCTATTGGGAAAAAAATAAGTGAATATGAAAGAAGACAACATCCACATAAACCCTGAATGTTTCATGGAGGTATGGAATCTTCAATTTCTTGTTGGATTTGCTTCGCGCGAACAGCGGCCCCTTTGCATACTACCCCCTTCACGCGTACATCTACATACGCCTTCCATTCATATTGAAAGAATCATTAACTACTTTATAAGAGAAGTCGGACAATCATCTCTTGACGGAGGTGATTCCTTTAATCATTCAAATCATGATTAATCCAAAAGAGTGAAATAGAAGAGTAACGGGCAACTTTTTCATTAGAGCATTAGCGCCATCTGGCAAGAGCTACAAGTATGGCAGGATCCGGAATCAGATACACTGAAGTGAACGTGCGTTGCCATAACATTGATATTGCGATAATATCAGTGAATAAAAGATTTATAGTCGTGTGTATGCCCATCATTGAATGTATGACTACAAGTGAGGAAATAGTTCCGAAACTATCCATCATATTAGACCACAGCAGGCAGATGTCTGGATTATCAGTCACAGATTTTTACAGGAAATCATTAGAAGGAGCAGGTAAAGTTAAACGCAAAAATGTCAAAACAAAACGACAAAAGATCCAAATTCTATCACAGTACCACAAAGTCAACATATCAGGCTGGGTAACATTTCAAACAATGCATCTCATCAAGTTATAATGCATTATTAAACAGAAAAACTATAAAAGATAATGAGAAAATAACTCTCTTTAACAGGGTTTGAGGTTGATTCGTGTGATTTTTTTTCTAATCAGAAAAGAAATGGAATCCCAAATAGAAATTGAAAAAATTGGCCCGGCTTAAGTGAGAAACCTGAACGATCTGTCCTGTAAACCGAAATTGTCTCACCAGCGATGATAGTCTATTGTTAGCGCTCTTCGCTTAGTGATATTTACTAAGATGTGAGTGTACAGTTCTCTGTGTGATGTCGAAGTTATACTATAGCCACTTGTGTGTAAACTTCTCAGTCCGTCCCTCTTGGCCCTGAATAACCAGTGATCTAAAAGATTGTACCTTCGTGGATTCAATGCCGTTCTGTTGTGACGTAACATCGTGTATCTGGCGACGTCCTTACTCGGACGTGACAGCTTTAACAGGTGTAATTTCAACCGCCTAGCCATATCGTCATCTTCCCCTCCCCATCCCACAGAACCAAGTTGGAATATCCGTTCACCAGTTGTAATGTCGAGTTTTCAGGGTCCGACGACTCCACCAAACAGATCCT
>NW_017803932.1:2643934-2674696 GCF_001625305.1 Branchiostoma belcheri | reverse complement strand
TGGTTGGATGGTTGGTTGGTTGGTTGGTTGGATGGTTGGTTGGTTGGTTGGTTGGTTGGTTGGTTGGTTGGTTGGTTGGTTGGTTGGTTGGTTGAAACGTACTTCTCCTTCTAAATGGTTGTTGGACAGTTGAATCGGTTCAAACAAAGACAAACGATCGATATTACCTAAAGGGACGACAAAGGAGTGATTTATCATTAAGTTACCTGCACACAAGAGCATCTAAAAGACATAAAACTATCTTAAACTGCCTTTTCTTACCTGTGGTGATGAGATGTCCCAATGCCCTGTCTCGCCCTCACTGTATGTACGTGTCTTCAACGATCTGGTGACTGTATACATAACGTAACCTCGCTGACGTATTACATCCTGGTTCGGGGTAAAAGTACCCTGATTGTAATCTTGCTATGTTGATAACTAGAAAGCAAAAGGCAAATGATGGTGTTGTTCGTTTGTCTTTTTCTTATTTTGGTGAATTTTTCGTATTCGTGTCGTTTTTTTTTTAGAAATGGATAATGCACACTTTTAATGATTCAGTGACACATATGTATTAGGGTGTATAATGAGGTAACGTTATGAGGCAGTTATACATAAATAAAGATGTCCGTCCTTGTATTTATATACTAATATACATGTACGTTTTTTCTGTGTATGCACATCCATGTATCCTAATATAACATACCCATGCATGAATGCGCTGATCTTTATTTGTGTATTTCGCAATGGGGCCAGACTGCGCAACCATTCGAGTAAAACTATTTGTCAGGATGTGTACATACTGTGTGGAGTGGCTGTCAACACATACTTTGATTGAGCCATGACTCTGTACCTGCTACTATATCTGGCTTGTAAGTGTCAAGTACTGTCGCCAGTTCAGCTGTTTTGTTCCGCACACTCTGACAGTTTACTAGGAGAAGTTTACTTTTGGATCTCTTGTGACTATGACCCCTCATTTGAGAATTACCCTGCTTTGGTTTAAGTGGAGTGGATGTGGCCATGGGGATGTCGCCTGGCTCATGCAGTTTAATCCCGACAAATGATACATTATGCACATAACAAACAAACAAACAAACAAACGAACGAACACCACATGCAACCAGCTACCAGTTTTGTGGTCAGGCTTTAGCAACCACAAAAACCCATCTGTATCTGGGCGTCACATTGACAAACGGTCTGAAGACAGGGAGAGATCACCCCTCTTCCCTCACCTACAAGTGACCACAAAGAGTGCAACTTGCTGTTTGACTAAAGGATCAATGCAGTTATCATAGGCTTAAACTTTGGACCATATTCGTTTTTTTATCTTGAACTTTCTGCGCTTTAGATAAACTGTAGTCGAAAATTATCAATCTCGGATGGATAATAGAGCATTTTTACGCAATAACCAAAGGTCTTGAACGTCGAATAATATAACCGGCCTTCTTTTCTCAGTAAATTGTTTCTGGCAGAAGATGACATAGAAAGTCTACCTACGTGCTGTTACCTCCGTGGACGGAGGTTTTGATTGCGGTGTGTTTGCGTGTTTGCCTGTGGTTTGTCTGTAGGCATATCCACACGCTAAACACACTGAAGTACAGGAAGTTAGGTCAAAGGTTCCAGAAAGGTCCCAGGAAAGGTTATCTCATTTCCTGCTACATGTATATTTACCAATTGGGAAAAAACTAGCGATTGACGATTAATAGTGAATATGAAAGGAGACAACATCCACATAAACCCTGAATGTTTTATGGAGGTATGGAATCTTCAATTTCTTGTTGGTTTTGCTTCGCGCGAACAGCGGGCGCTTTGCATACTACCCCCTTCACGCGTACATCTACATACGCCTTCCATTCATATTGAAAGAATCATTAACTAGAGTTCCACGATCTCATACCTTCGCCAAATGATGTTAGCCCTTATGACTGAGAAATTATAGATTAATCCCCCTGATTGTGCAAATAGGATCCTATATTGCATCAATTATATCTGTTGATCATATTCTACACCAAAAGACAGTCTTATCTCATCAAAGAATGCCATTATAGCATTTCCTCATAAATTATGCAAATGAGGTCCTTATTTGAATAAATTATGTTCAACTATGTTCACCTTCACATAGCTTTCAAATATCCCAAGTATGAAATTCCAGGCAGTTACCACTATGTAATTATAACATTTTCTCATTAATTATGCAAATTAAGTCCTAATTTGCATAATTGATGCATAATTGATATCTGCCTGTATTTCTGCCGTTCTTAATTACATATGACACAAGCTTGAATAGTCCTTTCATGGAATGCAGCTGATTTATAGATTTTCCTCATTAATTATGCAAATTACATTAATATTTGCATAATTGTAATATTATTATGTCAAGCATCACTTCAGCTACCTACATGCCAAAAATCACGACGATCCATCAATCGGTTCTTGAGTTATCCGCCTTTAAACATTTTTCAACTAACGCCCCTGCAGTTCCAGAGCAAGCAGCTAGGGGGTCCAAACTCACGTCACTTCTTCCCCAGCACAAGAGCTACCTACCATCTAAATTTCGTCACCCTAGCATGTCTAGATCACGAGATATCAAAACCGGAAGTTCAGCTTCAGTACCATAACAAGCCGCTAGGAGGCCCAAAATCTAATCAGTTCCACATCTCATGAAGACCTATCCACCTACCAAATATCAAGACAATCCATCTTAGCCTTCTTGAGTTATCGTGCTCACACACACACACACACACACACACAGACACACGAACGCCCCTGAAAACATAACCTTCTTGGCGAAGGTAACTACTTTATAAGAGAAGTCGGACAATCATCTCTTGACGGAGCTGATTCCTTTAATCATTCAAATCATAATTAATCCAAAAGAGTGAAATAGAAGAGTAACGGGCAACTTTGTCATTAGAGCATTAGCGCCATCTGTCAAGAGCTACAAGTATGGCAGGATCCGGAATCAGATACACTGAAGTTAACGTCCGTTGCCATAACATTGATATTGTGATAATATCAGTAAATAAAAGATTTATAGTCGTGTATGCCCATCATTGAATGTATGACTACAAGTGAGGAAATAGTTCCGAAACTATCCATCCTATTAGACCACAGAGGGCAGCTGTCTGGATTATCAGTCACAGATTTTTACAGGAAATCACTAGAAGGAGCAGGTAAAATTAAACGCAAAAATGTCAAAACAAAACGACAAAAGATCCAAATGCTATCACAGTACCACATAGGCAACATATCAGGCTGGGTAACATTTCAAACAATGCATCTCATCAAGTTATAATGCATTATTAAACAGAAAAACTATAAAAGATAATGAGAAAATAATTTTCTTTAACAGGTTTTGAGGTTGATTCGTGTGATTTTTTTTCTAATCAGAAAAGAAATGGAATCCCAAAAAGAAATTGAAAAATTTCCCGGCCCGGCTTAAGTGAGAAACCTGAACGATCTGTCCTGTAAACCAAAATTGTCTCACCAGCGATGATAGTCTATTGTTAGCGCTCTTCGCTTAGTGATATTCACTAAGATGTGAGTGTACAGTTCTCTGTGTGATGTCGAAGTTATACTATAGCCACTTGTGTGTAAACTTCTCAGTCCGTCCCTCTTGGCCCTGAATAACCAGTGATCTAAAAGATTGTACCTTCGTGGATTCAATGCCGTTCTGTTGTGACGTAACATCGTGTATCTGGCGACGTCCTTACTCGGACGTGACAGCTTTAACAGGTGTAATTTCAACCGCCTAGCCATATCGTCATCTTCCCCTCCCCATCCACAGAACAAGTTGGAATATCCGTTCATCAGTTTGTAATGTCGAGTTTTCAGGGCCGACACTCCACCAAACAGATCTTGGTAGGGCAAGTTGTAGTCGAGTATGTCGATGGCGACCGAGAGGTGATAGGGGGACTGACTACAGGTGTACAAGTTTCTGTCGTCTTCTGGAAGGAGGTCGACGTCGTGGAAGATGAAGCAGTCGTAAGTAGGATCCTCCTTTAACGCTTCCGTGAAGCCGACGTTGTAGAGCAAACCCTTGCAGAACGTGGGTTCGTCGCCATGTTGTTCTATGACGTAAATGGTGTAGTCAAGCCCCTGCCGCTGGAGAAACGGGTGCATGTGGCGGAGGAATATATCCAGGTGTTTCTCTCGGTCTCTGAACGTCACCAAGACGGCGATTTTCTCCGAGGAGCTGGACCTATTTCGTGCAGGGGGACTCCATTTTCCACCGTACCCGACATTTCCGTAAGGATTTTCAGCCCTCAGTGGTTTCTGTAACGTTTCCCTGTCACCTGGCGTCTTCACTAAATGTAGATATGTTGTCAAGACTAGCATGGCGACGACTTGCAGTAAAATAAGCCGCCGCACTGAGCTTATTTTCCGCATGTTTCCAGGAACAACCGTCGATATTTTCGTTAATGTTCCCGGGGTAGTTATGGTGATGATGATAAGGTGGTTGACTGGATGACTGATTGACTGAAACTTACCTGTCCTTCTAAATGGTTGTTGGACAGTTGAACCGGTTCAAACGAGGACAAACGATCGATATGACCTAAAGGGGTGACAATGGAGCGATTTATCCTCAAGTTACCTGCACACAAAAACATCTGAAAGACATGAAAAACTGACTTAAACTACCTTTTCTTACCTGTGGTAATGAGATGTCCCAATGCCCTGTCTCGATCTCGCTTGGTCTGTAAGTGTCCTTACCGATCTGGTCACTACATGCATGTATCACTGACGTATCACATCCTGGTATAGTGATAGAAGTACCCGCCAATCTAACAACGTACTGATTGTAATCTTGTTATTTTCTCAGAACTAGAGAGCAAAGGACAAAGTATGGTGTTGTTCGTTTGTCTTTTACTTATTTTGGTGAATTTTTCGTATTTGTGTCGTTCTTTTAGAAATGAATATATCGGAAGTAATTCAACCGCATTATCAGGGCATATTTTAGATGATTCAGTGACACATATGTGTTAGGGTGTATGATGTGGTAACGTCAATGCATTTATACATAAATAAAGATGTCCCTCCATGTATTTATATATTAATATACGTTTTGTCTGTGGATACGCATCCACGTGTTATTACATAACATACACATGTATGGATGCGTTGATCTTTATTTGTCTATTTCACAATGGGGCCAGGCTGCGCAACCACTTGAGTGAAAATAGTTATCACGATGTGTACATACTGTGTGGAGTCGTTTAGATACCACGCGTCATGATATCACTATAATAGGAATTCACATTCCTGGCGTAAAAGTTTGCTAAAGGGGAATATCATTAGACATCAATTATGCAAATGGTCGCCTTATTTGCATACTCCACGAGAAAATCTATTAAAGCCCTCTTTGCTTGGAATATACGTAAGGAAGATCATGAACTCCAATTCATGCAAATGAGAACCTTATTTATATAATCACTTCCTGTGGAAGTTCTAATATGCTTTAGAAATGCTATTATTACTGGGCAAATTAGGGCATGCTTTGACGAGACGATGAGACATAGGTGATGGAACAGTATTTATTTGCACACAGATATAACATATCTATACAACGTATTGTGAGTAACGAAATAGCATAGCTGGTTAAGGATGGTTCGAAAGTTACAGGGCTTGTTCTTTGGGCTCCCTTCTAAGTAATAGAATGTATACTACGTTACACAGCATTCTATAGTCACGAGAAACCAAACAATCCAATAACCTAACTTAAGTTAGAATATAAGAATCAAAGGTAAACCAAAATTGGAAACATAAATCAATACAGCATATTAAAAATGAGACTAAATCAAAGTCGTTAATTAGCAAAATTGCATATCAAGACGTCATATAGATATGTTAATTAGTAACGAAAACGAATATGTGAAAAGGAGACACATTGGTTACCTAGTTGCTAGGGGTGACGCAACAGTTGGCGCATGCGCTTAGATCCAAAATGGTTAAAACATTGAAAAGTATTTCTTCAGGGACGCGGGGATCGTGGCAGATTTTTTTTTTAAATTGACATTTCAATTTCTTTTAAATTTGTCCATCTTGGGGGCTTTTTCATCCCCCATGAGAAAGTGGGATGATCACAAGCTGTCCGTTTGATGCCAAAACAACAAGTGCTCTGGTTAGTGGTGATGATGGTGGTGATGATGGTGGGGTTGTATTTGCAGAATAGCCGAAAACTGTATAGAACGTCTTGCCAATGTAACGTTACTAGTATGTGATCTGCAGTTGACATCATAGGTTAGGATTTAAGGGTAAGATTTCATGTTGTCATTTGAGGGCAGGTTTTAATTCCTGAGATAAACACCTTTTTATCCTATTTCCCACAGAGCTGTGCGTGCATTACTAAGCGATGTTGGAACTGTAGCGTCACCCCAGTAGTAATTAAGGGGTAGTATGACAGAGTCACAAGGTTAGACCAGTTACAGTTTCTATGAAATCAAAATGTGCTATGAACTCTGAGATAATCATTAACTTTCGAGTAGAAGTGCTGTGATATGTATATGTATCATCTTTATCGAGTTTTTTTAAATCTTTTACCCTGGCTTTCTCCTAAACTCCTTGTTGCGTTTCCATTTACGTGCACATATGTAAAATTTTCTTAAATCGCGAACATTTCGGCCTTTACATTGTCCTTTACATCAATTATATCACGGACGTTATAGTGGTTATCAGCAATTCTGCCGAAAAATAAATGATTGATCACAGAGGTTCATAGAACAAAACACTGTCTTCTGGGTCAATAGACTGCGGATATTCTATACTTTTATGACCAATTAATCAAACTAGAGAAATATACATTGAATAGGCAACGAAACAGCAACAATGACAATGTTCGTAAAAGTACTTATGTATTCGATACCTCTTTTGCCGTTCACCATATATTTGTCAGACTTTAGTAAAAGGTTATGTTTGCTTGTTTGTTTGTTTTTGTGTGTTTCTTGTTTGCTTTTTTAGATTTATGTTCCGGCCTGGTGTCTTGCCTCGTTCAGCCAAGCAGGTAATTTTTCAATCCATGACCCAGAAGTATGTGTATGTTTATAGATGTATTTATAAACTTTAACCCTATTCAGACCTATCATACACTTGCACCCTTTTTATTAATGTTTTGTTGTGTATCCTTGGGTTTTACAGGAAAGGTTATTTTGATGGTTTTAGCCAATAGGTTTGCATAAATGACGCCATGTAACGTCATAATGACACCAATTTATTGCAATAATTTCAACATGTTCAATAAAATTAAGAGTTACAGGGGCGGGTCTCAACCCCCGCCCGACCGGCACCAGATTGACAAAAAAAGCCAAGTCTGAATAGGGTTAAGCAAAATATTACACTTACAACACACGAAACATTCAATATTCAAATATTCTAAACGCTACAATATAGTATTTGCATGCATAATATCACAAGACGAAAACATCTGATAACTTACTAAATATGATAATAATGTCACAGCCGATATGCAGTACGGCTGTTCTAAGATCAGGGAGTACCAATTTCATCCTGCATTGATCCTCCATATCAATTTCATACTAGATGTTCATTGCATTCTGTTGCAATTTGTCAAACATATTATCCAAATATAAATATTGCCCAGACAATCCTGAAGCGTTTAGGTAGATAGATGTTCACCAAATTATGCTATGACCTGTTCTATGCCCAAAAGTGCCGTACAATATACGTAATAGCCGATTTCATGTATTAAGTTTTGACCAGAAAAGGAAATCCAGAATTGAGTAATAGGTTTAGACTGTCTTTTTCTAATATGTTTTGCTGAAAACTAGAGATGATTATTGGAAACTTGACTTTGCTAGTGTGCATTACAAATCAAAAATGGATTTTTAACACCTTCTAACAAAATATCTCCTTGTACCTCCAGGGTGTATCTATTTGTCACACAAAACCTTTGTATTTATATTTCTTGTACTTTGATGGCAGTGCCAGATGGCTTGAATTTGCTTGCTTTTTTTATCCAAGAAAATGTGTTCGTATAAATAGTTTATTAGTAGGAATAATATAAAAGCTATGGCGCAGATAAACTCAATGTTCTGACACATCTATAGATGTCAGTCTTGTGACAGTAGCCACATTTGACCAAAATTTCAAAAAGCATCGTGCAAATATTTGCAGTACAAATTTTCTGTACTAAAAAAAATATTAAAAACTTGAAAAATTGGCCCAAGTCCAACGCCCTGGTACGCCCTGATCTTAGAATAACCGTTATCATTTGGTCATATCATGTTCTTTAGGAATTTCTGTTATCTTGGTTTTGCAATGACGTCATTTCTGGCATCACTGAGGGTATAGTTTGATTTTGTACTGTGTCATATATATATGCCACTGTCATATTAATCCATGTATATTTCGATGTTAAGTATCAATTGAGTAATTGATGATAAGTCCATGATATAATTCATCTATGGTGAGTTTTCTTGTATTGGTCTTACACTCACGCACATTGTTGTAATGTTATGATAGGGTCACATTTCCAAACCATGGAACTGCATTTATAGGATTCTTCAAGAATCATCATCGACCGAAGTAAGAAGTAAGTGAATTAAGCTCAGTACAGTAAGTATATAGGTTGGGAATGAAGCTAGACGTTTAGGTTAGTAAATAGAAAGAGCTCTGAATCAGATTCGGTTTGAAATTGTAAAATTTGGGTAGAAATGTGAGTCTGAATGAATCCTTATTGCAGAAACGCTTTACACATCATCATTGCCGATGAAATAGACCGGCCTTGCTCTTTGTTGCCTTTCCCTCTGCTGCTTTTCCCTTCGCTGCTTTTCTTTTTGTTCCTCAGCTCTTGCCATGGCATTTTCTTCCTCCAGCTCTGCCATTGCATTTTGTACCTGATCCAACAGGGTCACTCGGGGATTCTTTTCTAGATCTGGCTGACAATCTTGTTGCTTTTTACGAAAGACCCAAGCTTATCGACAGCCTCATTCATCTCGTCTTTTAAGAACTGCACAAACTGAACCTGGTCAGGATTGGTGACCTCACGAGACTCTGCGTACACGTCCATGATAATACTCATAAACATGGTGAGGAGGAAAAACTGGACGGTACATTGGAAAAATACGAACATGGCCGGTCCGAAAAATGCGGAGCCCTCCTCTAGCTTTGCAAGGAAAAACTCCCCAACATCATGCTAAACAGGTTCTCATAAGTAGCCAGGAGTGTGCTGTACTCCTTCAGATTGAGACCCAGGGTAAGGTTAGCAGCCAGAGCGAACGCCGTGAGGATGATGCTCGCCATGATAAGGAAATTAAACAAAGGCTTTGCCGTTTTCGTCATGGTATACATCAAGGCATTGACGTGATTGTTGAACCTCAGCAAGCGGATGAGCTTGATGAAGGAACAACAAATCAGAAAGCTCAGTAAATAAGTGTACATCTGATACCACGTGGCTGCCTGGTGGTAGCTCTCAAACACGTGGTCTCCGTGTCCGGTAATGTCGTCCATCACGCCTTGAGCCCGGAAGTACAGACCGAGTGTTGTGCTGGCGCTGAAGATGATGAAGATCTCCAACCAGCTCCACGCCTCGGTGAGGTACTCTAGCGGCCGTGTGCTGAAGTTCATCACTGCAGTGGGCAAAGTGAACGATGCATCTTAATCATACTATATCTACAGTAGAATACATCATGAGAAAACTCACTTTTGTCACTTATTCAGTATTTGTATTTTGACGTTGCCCTGTCGTCTTTACCCACAGAATGGCAAGAAATTCATCTATACATCTAACAGTTATTTCTATAGCTTTAATGTTTACGTTACATGTATAAAGTTTCCTACCTGCTTTGATGAGATAATAGAGCACGAACAAGGCCATGGCTACTCGCAGGACGAGTAGGGTCACCTGGTCCCCATGATGCAGCCTGAAGGTCGTCATCTCCGTTGCCGTGGAGACGACTCCGGTGATGCTAAACTCCGTTACCATGACAACCGCAGAGAACAAGTTGGCATGGGGGTTGTACAGTGTCATCTCCAGGAAGACCGCTCGGGTCTTGACGTCTAGCCAGTTCTTGGTTTGTAGGTCGGTAGATATCTCGATGCTCCGGTCGAGTGTCCAGTTGAGGGTCGCTACATAGCCACCTGTGTCGTAGGTGCCATGTTTTCCAACACGTGCGAACCCTAGGTATTCAACGAAAAAAGACAACTGAATTTCTCTTAAGATCGTTGTTTGAATTCTGTAGTCTTGATGGAAACAGTCATTGCCAGTTAGTTCAACTATATCGGATCGGATTTCTGAAAGGCCAAATGACCTCAATTCACATCTATGTGTTTCTAGCAACAAGAGTTGTAAACGAGTGACGAAGTAACTAACTAACGGACTTACCATCCGCAATGTTGCCGTAAGCATAGTGCCACGGGGATTGTGCGGTAGTGTCGTCAGGGAAGGTACGGTTTGACTTGGCTGGCGCATCCCAGCTGCCGTTGTAGTTGGAAGTATCAGCGTTTAGTACGGAGAAACCGTCGAGGCAACGGGCTGATACACTCAACATGGTATCCGGAATGGTGCACTGTTGTTCTGGAGTGCACAAACACAATATTAGTTTAACTTCTTATAGAGATAACACGAGTATAGCTTTAAACTGACCTTACTGCGCATAGAAGAAAGATCGATCGAGATTTAAATGTTAGTGACGTCACATATTAGTAAATCCAAGTGTCCAAGTGGAGTGGTCATTCGACCCTGACGAAAAAATGTCGGCTGGAAGTTCTGCCAGTATTCTTTGTTGTGTTGGTATACAGTTCAAACAATAACAGGAGGTTATTCATACTAGCGGCTGACAAAAAGTATGTTTTAAAAAATTGCACGGTTCGTAGCTGCAAATGTGCAGATCACATTGGTGGCACCGCGCACATCCGTCTGTGGCCTCATCAGTGTTTGGACACAGTATCAAAGATTAGTCAAAAGACGAGTTAGGCGTCACTCCACTGTACAGTAAAGAAAAGTACCTTTTCCAAGGGCACAACATCGGGCATGTCATGGGATCGAACCCGGTACCTATTTGTTCCGAGACGAACACCCTGACCATTACGCTACGCGATATCAGGATAATTAAGGCCATCACCAACCTTGTCTGGTGCGAACTTGTCTGAATCGCAGGGGAGCGATGACATGTGTCATGTGATCGGGAAGGTGCAGGCTGTGGTTGCTAGCCTGACGGTTGTACCACGGCGGGGAGTGGGTAGCAGGGATCAGAGTGGTGTCCACCCACTGCCAAAATGAAGTCACGTTGGAAATCTGCAAAAGAATAATATGAACTTGTTAGCGACATAGTACTTCAAATGGGCTCGGTATTATTGAAATGGGCTCGGCATCTAAAAGATACCAAAAAAGCAGACCATGTTTAATGTTTCAGGTAAACTGCAAGATCTGTTTTCTCAGAAGTAACATGAAAATTAATGCATGAGGACGTAAACTCATCAGTTAACCGAATAGAATAGAATAGAAATTAGATTAGAATAGAATCGTGGCATAGCTTTCTTGACATGAGTGATGAGTGGTAACAACACAAACTCATGATGTTTAACTCATGGCCTTTCTTTGTATTACAAGGTCAAAGACTAATGTCAAATGACAGACTTGGAATGGAATGGAAAACCTAAGAACAGTCATGAAACTCCGAGAGCTTAGGCAGAGAAGACGACACAGTGGAACGAAATGAAGAAAGACTGACTGAAGACAGAGGCTGTTTCAACAACTCTGAGCTGCAGAACGCAGTACAGCATCATCATCATCATTTCAAATTGGATACGGAGAAGTACCTCCTTTACCTCAGAGAATGCAGTGCCTCCAGATCCGTCCACAACAAACCCGCGGACAGCCTGGTTCATGTGGTACGCCAGACTGCTCCGCTCGCCATAGGACGTCAGCAGGAGGACGCACACGAACATGCCGTACAGCAGAGTCTCCTTCAGGGCGCCGCGGACCTTCTTCTTCCGCAGACGGCGGGCCCGGTCCTCGGCAAGGACGTCGTCGCCTGGCAACTCTGTTCCCTTCCTCTCTGAGGGTATCTAAAGTAATATTTAGAAAAATAAATCACTTGTCCTTGTATTATGAATTATGATAACGAGGTCAGCATAGGATACCCAAACCACCATAAAGGCGTTGTCCTTGATTTAGATGACTGTACGTATACTGAGAAACAATTTTAATCATGCAATATGGAGGTGACAACATTTTAACAGTACAGTAAGACGAAATAATAGAAATTATGTTCGTTTACATGTAGGTCGTCTCAGATGGCATCAAAAAACAATTTACAAATACGCCGTACCCAGTACCATTGTGTATTCATCGACTGCAAAAAGTGACGAATGTAGTCATATAGAAATTTACATTATCGTATCACATCTTTTAGACTGTTGAGAGATTGGTAAAACTACCAAGGACGTCCATGGTGAAACATATAGAACTGAAATGTCACTTACTTGTTGAGGCACAGTGTCAAGGTACTCTTCATCATCTGTGGTGGCAGCAGGGGGCAGGTCGTCGTCATTCATGGGTTTCTGAAGTTTTAATGGACATGGTTATCTATTTGTAAGGTATTATATATGTATTCTGTACAAGAAATAAGTTGATTACTTTAATACTTAGCAGCACCCCATATGAATACCGTCTGGACGTTCTATAGAGAAATATATTGCACTGACAGACTGAAAATAAATATGAATTTGTGTGTTTTTTAAAAACTTCATCTAGCAAGCAGGTGTTCGTAAAATCTCTTGTTATCATTATGAGAACACTGTCAACCGAATTACCTACTTAATTAGGGCCCCTTAATTGACAAAACCCGGCCAAAATGGGTTTGTGGAAGGATATCACATGACCAAATCATTCCCGTTGGCCTAATCACTGGCGTAGTGTTTTTGAGTGAGGGTTTGCGTGATTGTTGACTAAGGATATGACTGAACGACAACCTTTGGTTCCATTCACTAGCGTAATGATTTTGGGTAAGGGTTTAAGGGTTTGGGTTAGAGTTTGAGTTGGGTTCTGTCGACTAAGAATCTGGCTGAATCACAACCTCTGGGTCCATTCACTGGCGTAGTGATATTTTCCAATACAATTTTTTTCCAACTTACCCGAAGTACCAGCACCACGCCGACAGCAGCCGCCATCAGCTTGACCGGTTGCAGTAGGAACAGGTCAGTGGTGAATGACGTCATGAACGTGACGAGCCAGGCCTCTGCCTTGGCGCGGCCGAACGACAGGGAGTACAGCACGATGAAGAACGCTGCCACAAAGCTCGCAGACCACGCTAGAGCTCCGGCTGAAGGTGGGTAAGTTCAATGTCAGAACACATTCTCATCATTTGTATAAGCTCCTCATTCATATTATTTGGTACATTATTGCATAATTTAGACTCCATTTTTTATGTAGTTTTGATCATTTATGTATGATTTAATACATTCGTTCATAATTTAGCGTTCTCGAGTTTGGTGGGCGGACCACGAAAAACCACATAGGTTTCTGCATGTTTTTATTGTTATGATAATCATCTTTTTGATTTAATGATATATGCAAATAAGTAAATAAATAAATAAACATACGTATAAAACGTAACAGTGAACAGCACTATGCTATAGGTGTAAAGCTCTATGTAACTCTCTCAACTCACGATACTCTTGATCGGCTAAGAACCTAACGAAAGTCGTTATCTGCTCTCATTTTGAACTACCTATATATTTCTAGTGAGAATGAAACAAAGGTTCATAAACATAATATTGCACACATGAAAGATGACTTACCTATCCTCGACGCCCACCACGGGAGTTTGAATCCATTCTTTGGTTCTTTGTAAGCATCTATAGAATGTAGCCAATGCCAGTGTTAGAATACTTGTGCGCCCGATAGGACTGAGGACATACATGTACTACTACCTAGGCGAGGTACCAAAGAGATGTGCAACTCGTATACATTTCAAATGGGGACTGACAATAGGTCGATCCTGACTGTCCAACATAATTAGCAGTTCAACCAATGACAGCATGGCAATTAGCGGTTCGACCAATCAGAGAGTGGCTCCGATAAACATGTTTGAAATTTTTACGTTTTTACATTTTGTGTTTCTACACTTTGATGGAGGTGAGCAGGGCTATTATACGGAGAACAGAAAATCTGGAACTAAGGCCAGGGGACATCCAGATTAGCCGTCGGCCGCCAACTGTCCCTCCCCACGACGCCCCAGACGGTAGAAGTGGAAGGATAAAGTAAAGTAAGTTCGGAGAATTAAGCGTGTGTTACCTGTTTTAGAAGAGCCAGAAGACCCCTCCGGGATCACGAGTTCGATCGCTCCCGGCTCCGTCTCACTGGGAGTTTGGCGGAGGTGGCGGACGGCATGGCGCCGCTCGGTCAGGCCGGACGGCAGGGCGACTGCACCTGCTCTCACGGGGTCGGACGGCGTGCTGACGGGTGGTCGGTCGTCAGGTGTGATGTCTGTTGCCTGATGGCTCACAGTGGTGCTGGTCCTTCCACCACGATAAACCACTACAAAGACAAAAATATGGTGTTACTGGCAAATGTGCAGCTCTTGCATTGACGACACCCAATCCGTGTGTGCCCTCACCCTCATCATGTTAGGATACTGACTTGATATAGATTAGTCGAGAGGCCCGTTGGGCGTCACCCTACCGTGCAGTGACTAAAGTCATGTTAAGGGCTTTTCCCAAGGGCAGAACATTGGGCATGTCAGGGATCAAACCCGGGACCTCTTGGTTCTGTGCCATCCGCTCTGATTACTGATTACGCCATGCGAATATTGCTCCTAAACAACAAATTGCAGATGCACGTAAAATTAGGTACTGTAACATCGACCTTCCTTAGTTTGTATCTGTGACCAAAATGAGACATAGTTTTAAAGGGATGAAGCAGCGTACCGTGTGGCTCTGTCAGTGCTTTTGGTGAGGCCTTCGGCGGCCGAGGTGACGCGTTCCTGTACAGGAACACGATGGCTGACGTCACCGGTAGGATCATTGCGGCGCTTTGAACGCCGATCATTATCTGGGTGGGACAGATGAAATTATGTCATTATTTTGTTTGCTGTTCACTCTAACAATGTACCTAGCAACCAACCAATAAACTAACCGACAAATTAACCAACCTAAAGCAGCCAAAAAGTAGTTAATCCAAAACAGTCTACTATGTACAAATGTACTAACCAACCAATAAAATGATGAAGCAATCAACTAACGACAACAAACCTGTGCATGAAATAAAACCAGCTAACCGTCCCCCCATCCAACAAACAACTTAACCTAGCGTTCCAACGGTTGAAAATTTTAAATTGGCAATTCTTTGAGTTTAAAGTTACCCATAAACATTTAATCATTATGAAATACGGATAAAACAAAACCATTCACCTCAGGTAGGCTGATCGGAAGTTGGAACTCCACACCCATGAACCTGACAGGTTCAGGCGGGTCGAACTTGTCTCCCTGCCCGAAGAACATGATGTTGGTGACCATGGCGCAGTACACCGTGCACATGCAGCACGTCAGGCGCTGCACACGGGTGAAGCTGCTCCGGGCGGGGCGGCCGATCATAGAGTAGTAAAGGTGTCCATCATTGGCATCTCTGTAAATGTAGTAAGATTCATTCTTAAAGCCCTTAAAAATTTCTGGTTTCCACAGTTTGTACTAAAACCGGCCCACCCTAGCCGACTTCTGACCAAAATTGAAACACTAGGAAACGTTATTTCACGCATTTTTAAAAGTAACTTTATAATGATTAAACAGGGGCAGCCACAGTCTTGATTTCAGTTTTTCTTCTTAAAACAGCTGCACTTCAGCCGAAAAAAAGGAATTCCCACCTACCGACCCTGTTATTTCAGGACTGAAATCGGAATCGGAATCACATTTTTGCTGGGTCTAAGTTTGTAAGGAGCGTGTAAGGTTGTAGTTGGCAAGATCAAATTGTGATTTTGCAACAAAACGGAAACGCTACAAGCAATATATACTGAAGGTGAGATGACGAATTCTCTTTTAATTCACTATCCTGAATGGCAGTTCCCATCGCTATGGCACAAGTTATAAAAGGCTGAAAGTCCTTCTTTCATGGTTTGTGACTGGCCTGGAAATCAGTGTCGCTGGTTTGGTAGCTCAAACACCTTTTCAGGTTTCAAGGTCAGTTCTTGTAGTCAGAGTATATAAATATATGGGTGTTTTGATAAATGAACGTTATCAAAATGCCTATGCATGTATATATACTAATAGTACACAATACCAACTTTGACACCCTGTCTATTATCAGGTTTGATAGGCTGGCCATCTCTTCTGGGCTTGCGACAAAAATCATGCGGTTGATTCTGCCGTCGTCCTCTTCGAGTGCTAGCCACCTAAAAGTGGAGAAAAAGGTGACAATTTTAAACTTCTGTCCTGCTCTGAATACCTGGAGTTGCTTTCTATGCAATAGGCAGCTAATAAGGGCTATCCATTTAGAATAGCGCTAGCAATCTCTCTATACATTTATGGATGAAGAAGGGCGGTGAAGATAATTAGCTTAAGTTGATGACTAATAAGGAAGTGTACACAAATGTATCTTTACTACTTACTTGTTGCAAATGAAGTATTCTTGGCGACCTGAACGCACGTGCTTCACCACGATCCGGCTAAGGAACCTGCAACATGGTGAAACACGCTATTGAGTTAGAATGCATTATCAATGCTGGGATCCTCTGTCACGTACCGTAAAGTATTGCTCATAGAAATGCAAAACTAAAACTACCATGAGTACATGTAGTAAAAGCTTGATCCCCCGTGGGCCACTAGGTAAAGGAGGATCTAAGTAATCTCCAAGCAGATCATATGGTGGCATGGCAGTATCCATGCAAAACTACCATGAATACATGTAGAGAAAGCTTGATCCCGGTGGGCCACTAGGCACAGGCAGGATATCTTCTTCTTCTTCCCATACGTGGATCTAAGTAATCTCCAAGCACATCATATGGTGGCAAGACAGAGTGGCCAGTGGCCAGAGGGGTTCATAGGAATTTCGGTGGCCGTGCAAACTGCTCTGGCTAATGGATACTGTCCTGTCACCGAAAGGGATCTGCTTAGAGATTAGATCTAAGTAAGACAAGCTGTGTTAATTATTTACCATCCAGGGCTGAAGCCAGCGTTGTTGTGCCAGATGTGGACGTGTGTCAGCGGGCCCAGGCGTCTGTCTGTGGACACCAGGAACGAATCCTCGCTGCCGCTCTCAAACAGAACCCGCCTGTCGTCACACAGGTGTAGGGGCTCGCTCTCATCCAGAAAACCGAACAGGACGATGGAAACCTGCGGACAGAATTATAGAAAAACATCATTTTGCAACATTGTACGTCATGTTTTAACTTAAAAGTTCTGTAATA
Source organism: Branchiostoma belcheri (assembly GCF_001625305.1). Taxonomy (NCBI): domain Eukaryota; kingdom Metazoa; phylum Chordata; class Leptocardii; order Amphioxiformes; family Branchiostomatidae; genus Branchiostoma; species Branchiostoma belcheri. Next base: position 2,657,363 of record NW_017803932.1, on the reverse strand, counting down.
TTATTGTACGTTTGTTACCTTACAAGCTAAGTACAAATCATAATGATAAAGTTCTAAGTACAGTTACAGTGATACTACAGTAAATACATTTGGTCTCATCGCCACACTAAGTCAATAGAGATATTTTCTTTACTTAAAGGTTGTCCTTTGGATTATAAAACTGTCAGGTAACGGGATCTAGGGATGTCAAAAATGAAGGCCAAGATAATACCGTGAACAAATTTCAAAGATTAAAATGAACAGTTACTGTTGAATTTGTTCCTAACAGCTTGGATAGAAGTAAACATTGTACTGACAACGCCTTTCACTGAAAAGAGTTTTGGTGTTTTTATGGAGCATGTGATTTCTTGCTCGATGAAAACATTTTACAGTATTTTATAAGACAAAATATGTTGTCATCAACTTTTTGCAAACATATGGTGAAAATGTGTTTGTTGTGTGCAGCTGGCAATTTACATTACCAAATACATTTGAAGCTGCCATGTACCTGTGCAGTAGTTCCAGCGCCTGCCCTGTACCCCGTGTAGATCGTTATGACGTAATGTTTGTTTGTGTCAGAGTTCAGTTGCAGACCAGCCGGTATGGTCACACCAACCTGAAAATGACAATTATGTAGTATGTAAGTTGCCATAATGAACTCTACCTTGTAAACGGTAGACACAGATTACTCCATAACTTAATTCAAACAAGAAATTGATGATTTTGGACTTCCGGGACTGTTTTGTGTATCCTTGAATGTTTTGGACATGTATCAGAGGAAACTACTCGATTGAATTACATCATACAATTACCATCAATACCATTATTTATGACTTTATAACTTGCCGCAATGATTGAATAATCAGTTAAACTTTCGACCTATCACATTCCCGACCACCCTTGAATCCCATCATGACCCTAAAGGCATACCTGACACGAAACGCACACATAAACACACACACGCACACACACAAACAAACTATCAATTAACAAGTCCGAAAACAATATTTCCGTCCCAGAAATACAGATCGATCCTGATCCTAAAGTCATCGAGACATTTGCAAGGTGTAAGTAAGTAACTAAAACATCGTTACCTTCTGCAGGTCTGCTCTATCGGCCTTCCTCGCCAATAGGCAGCCTGTGACAAACAGTCCAAACACGGCGAGAACGGCAATGAGCCCAACGGGGTTGTCAGCAATACTGGCGCTGAACACTTTGTCAAATCTCAGCGGGTTTGGGGGGACAAATCCGGCAAACTTGGTCAGGTGGTCACATTGGCAGTGGATGTGGGTGGTATTCGACAGTGGACCCACCTAGTAGGATTCAGAAAAAAAAGAATATATTTCATGGGTAGTAATATTTCTACCAAGACGCGCTATCAACCATTTTCAAAAAAATAAAGAATACACATTTTTAGATGATAATATCTACCTTGCACCCATCACTTTGCCATTGCTGTGACTCTTCTCCAAAGTACACGCAGGCAGTCTCCAGTATGCTGACTGTAAACTTGCTCGTCACCGTGACTCTGGAGATGGCATTCTTGGTATCATGGAGTATGTCTGTATGGAAAAGAGTTGAATATGACTTATCTATTATATTTGTTGCTTTGACTTGCTTCACATCACGTGACAAATGCTGGATGACGTGTGGCATGATGTGTGTATAGAAGAAAATCATGGCAACGGATGTAGAACACGCATGCGCCACATACCAGGTGTCATGGTTATGATGTTGATTCAAGCTAAGCTCCACACAGTACCCCGCATCTAAAGCTTAGGACATTATATATAATGTTCTTGGTCTATTGTAGGAGTATGTTTTTGCTAAGCAATAATTACCTTGTTCAGTTGCTCCAATGAGGCATAGAATTTATCTTGACATATCCATATCTATAACAACATGGCCCATTACTCTACTTTCAAAAGAAAAATGATAAAAAAGTAACAGAGTCAGGAATCTGAAACGTACATAAGAAATAGGAAGTATTGGTCGAGTTCTGGTAGTCCATTATAGGTCCCTGTTCAGGGAGGACCAGCCAGGAGTAGGGACTGGCCGTTAGGTTGACCTCCGTGCCGTTAACGTTGTACAGCGAAGGTAGTGTGAACAGCTGATGCTGTGGCACGGGCAGAACTGTTGTGAGGCTGACGTTGTCATAGTTTTCTGGAATCGAACCTGACGATTCGTTCCGCAGAAGCAGACGAACATCTCGTGCTTCTGGAGTTTGCTCAAGGTCCAGGTAGATGCTTAGGGCAGTTCCGGACTTCTGCGGCCGGAACTCTGCAACCTGTAGGTAAAAAACAGGAATGGTGACACGTTAGAAAGAAGCGGGATGTGATACAAAACAGAAGTTTGTCCTAAGAGATATCTTTTCATAGTCCTCTTTCTCTCACGTTCAACTGCATTGCCAATTGAAAGATAAACGCTTGGGGTCGCGTGGGGTAACGGTAACGAGTGCTTGATTCGTAACCAAGAGGTCCCGAGTTCGAGTCCTGACAATGCCACCTGGGTTCGAGTCCTGACATGCCACCTGAGTTGGTGTCAGCATTAGTATAAGGTGAAAAAACTTCAGTGTGTCCCCACCACGTCTTGTAATTACCTGTTGGAATATAAAAAAATAGGTAAACGGAACAAGCCAAACGAACTTACAGCAATGTCGCTATCGGATTGAATCCTGCCGGCGTGAGTGAACATGGTGCTGGCCACGTCCCGGTCATCCCGGCGGATGATCATGTCGAAGGGGTCGGTTAGATTGTGGATGGGTCGGATCTCTCTGCCCACGCGGACCGTCATACTCACAACCTCGGATCGGATCTCTTGTGAATTGCCCGCGTATTGGAAAGGGTTGAAGTTGGCCTCCGTCAGCTGGAAAAAGCATTTCTATCATGGTGAATTCGAGGATGACAAGTACTACCCTAGACGTTAACACCATGTTGGAGCTGGGGTGTGTACAATACGCTTTTTGCAAGTAAATTAGCTACAGACATTTATTTTAACCAACCATTTTAATGACTGACTGCTCGTGGATTACAAACAGGTTTTGCAATTGACTGAAAATTGTCATTCAGTCCAGTGGATAATTATTGATAACCTGTCAAAAGGAAAGAGAAGCCTTATATATAGATAAAGGAAACTACCATCATCAGGACATGATAAGATAATACTTCACTTACCACAAGACCTACAGCATCGTCTTCACCGCAGCCAGAGGACAGGTTACGGAATGGCGGAGTTACCACGACCAAATCTTCTACCACAAGTATCTTCCTTTGCTCATCTTGACACCCTCCTTTCTCTACTTTTAACTGAAGCTTTGGCATTTCAAAAATGGCCGTTGCTCCTTGACTCTCATTGGTCATGAGGATGTCATACGTTTCTGCGATGGCGTCGATTGTATTGTACACGGCGCCGACAATCTGGTTGACCTGAACAAGATATGGTCAATGTTATGGCAGTGCGTACATTGTACATGCACAGGTATCGGTCTATGTCATTTCTGCAAATAAACCTACATAGTCATTGCAGAGCATGTTCAGTGTTTGATACAAGAAGGTGTCTTTGAATGTATGAATGTTAACGTGGATTATTTACACAAACAAGTAGTCATCTTTTGGACTTACCAGCTCGACATTTTGGGACACGTTCGATGATTCCTCCATCATATGGGTCATTCCTATTGAAGATTAAAGAGACTTAGAATCTGAGAGAACTAAGTCCAACAACTACAGAACAAGCCACACAAATAGCCACAAAATTGGCAGAACGGATCGCAAGACAGCATGAATATAGTACATACCTGTAAACATTGTACATGTGGCAAGATTTATGTCTGCCACTGACATGCTGTCATTAGATGATCCAGATTCTAACATTGTCTTCAATGCGTTTGCAGATGCCTGAAGTGTCTTTGCGGCCGTAGCCTGACATAAGCCAAGGTATGTGCAATGTTAGACACTTCAGCTAAGAAATCATTAGTGTAAGTGTAATATATCTATTTCCAATCAGTATCAAAAATCAATTACATGTATCAAAGAAGTACAGATTATATCATGGAATCCAAAATAAAACAATTAGATTTTGTCCTAGCTTCAAAGCAGATAAAGCGTTATTAAATATCAGGTCTGGTATACCTTAGATGATAAAGGCAGCTTCTTGGCGGAAGTTAGGGTGACAAGAGTCGCGACGTCTTGAATCGTGCCCATGTCTTTCATCTCAGCGCCGGAGAGTTTCTCTATGACGTCGTCAGGTAGCGCTACTTTGTCGCCCTGTCGCAGACGAAAACAAACAAAAAAACGATGTATGCCTCTTACGCAAAAGCGCCATAAATAAGTTTTGCTGTTAGTCAGAAATAGTCTAATTTGTTTTGCTGTTAGTCAGAAATAGTCTAATTTGTTGGAAAATAACTTCCACTAGTTTGAAATGGATGCCCTTTGCATCAAGACCAGGTTGACTTACATTGTGGCATTTTTTAAGTTGCTGCTAGGATTCATGTGCTTCTAAGTGAGGCAGTATACTTACCGACTTTTCTGTGATGTTCGCATGTACCAGTAAACGTCCGTCAGTTCCTGAGACCCAAAGTCCAACGATGATGTCGTCCTCTGGTATGCCGTCTGAGCAGTACCTTGGAATCTTAAAAAAAAATTAAAAAATACAAAATAAATCATAATTTCGCATCATTAGTTTGCATTGCTATTTCAATATATGTGCCCAATCTGTAAGATTCATACAGTTAAATGTCCAAAGCTAATATTGGATTCATTCTTTGATTGGTCTTGTCCTTTTTTGTGCAGTCCAAAATTTGGGTTAGAAATTGCAGTTAAATGTTCTTCTTCGTTATTGGTTCTACCAAGTTGAACACTAATAAAGCTAAGAGGTCATTTTAGGGGGAAGATCATTGAATAGTTGAGGACTGAGCCTACATAATCTATTAGACATTATCATCCGACACCGCATTGTTTCAAGTTTAAGAGTGTTCGTACCATTGTGTGATAAGGTGTTAGTAGCATTGTCGCCACCATGAAGTCTGTTTTAGGTGGAAACTGTACTTTGCCTCTGTCTTTCTCGTACGGCGGTGCAATGCGAAACTTGTAAGTCACTGGGCCGAGTTCGTCGTTGACTGCTGCAACAGACAGATAGCAAACAATATGAGAAACTTTAAACTGTTCTCGGACTCCGAGAATTACCAATTTTTCCACCAAATCACTTCGTCTTCGTCATCGGTTTCTGTACGCTTGACGTCACTAATGGATCGAAGTTCGTTGGAAGTTGATATCGCCCCCGATAGCAAACAGCAATTTGAACACATTCACAAAAAAGTATTACTGGAGCAACTACACACCAATCTTATCATCTTTCGTTAAAAAGATTCAGTCCAAAAATTGTTCAAAGTAGAACAAGATATCTTTATTATAAACTACTGAAAGGTATTTCTCCTAACATCACAATAATATAATATCATGAACTCCTACGCAAAAAATGAGTAGGTTTTGAATTGGTTGCTGCTTGCATGCATCAAAGAGCGAAGCCCAACTAAATCATAGTATAACTGTAATGTGCAGTAACCAAACAAGTTTAATGACAAATATCCATAAAAGAATTATGTGTGATTGTGTTTTACTACTCACCTGCGCAGCAAACGCATCCAGCCGTGTCGACACGGTGGATGGTACAGTTGGTGACGTCGTTGCCAAGGTGGACACCTGGTCTCACTACAAATGTCCATGTGGACTCGACGATGTCATTCCCGCAATCTTGGATGCGGTTGACTGAGCGTACGGTGTAGCTTTCTCCAGCCTGAAAAGAATACAAAAAAATAGGTTGCAAGACATATAAATCTAAAAAAAGCATGTAGTCATTTTACATCTGCTATTAGATCTGCCACAGTAACCAATTAACATACTTGTGCCCAAAACAACTTCCATGGCAGTGAGCAGAGTACTTTGCAGAGTTTTCTTCCCGACTTAGTCATACCAAAGCTAGAGACTTTTAAAATGGCACATAATGCTTCTAGAATTCTCTGCTTACGGGACACAGTATGGAAGTTGAACATACAGCGCTATGAATGGACTAGTCCCCTGCTGTATTAAATTGCGCAGTCTGCACAGCTGTGTGGCCCAAGGCCTAAAGAAGCTAGCATGGGTACCATTCTGGTTACTAGTAGTTTACGTCGGTAGTGACTGTGGGAGCTTACGTAAACTAACCAGGATGGCATGTAGAAAAGAAGATGAGCGCTGCGTTTGCTATACATTGCTATGGGAAGTATTTGGACGTGCAAAACTAGAAAATAGGCAAAACATAATACAGTAACGGTATACCTACTTCTAACACGCCCGCTTCCACATGAAGCGTTTCTTGGGTCAACTCTACAGTGTTTGGTAAGCTCGCAGAGCCATCCTTAGACCTGACAACCGACCACTGGTACATCGCTGCTGCGTCTGGTCCAGGGACAGCCTGGAGCTGGAGAGGGAGCGCCGGGTCCAGTCTGGTGTGGTCACAGTTCCCGGTACACCTGTAACCAGAATGGGAACTAACAACACTTCGGCAAAACGTACAATATTATACGTATAGTATATATACTCGCTGCAACCTGTTGTAATACACATATACAGTGACATATATACATGACACTGAAGACATTATAATATGTATGCTGTAAGTGGACATGCGACTATGTAATGCTAAGATCTTAATTCCAAGCCGTAGACTAGCTCGGCCAGGCCAGTTGCGGGGACAAAACTACAACAATAGTATAAATGACATCAAAACACACACAAAGAAACGGAAAAGTCACGAGTACCATTTTGTGTATATTCTTTACATGTGTTTTTCATTCACGTGAACAGCTCGGTCGGGCCCCGATTTGGAAATGTGACACATGTGACACTAGCATAAGGAAGTACTACTTGTCAATGACAAATGAGTATCACTGGGAGGAGGGGTTTACTCACGTGATAGATAATTGACAAGCCGGGTTGTCATGGAGGACCACCGTCTGAGAGGCGGCGACTTCACCTCTCCCTGGAGAAGAGGCCACGACCGTGACCGTGACCGTGAATGTCGTCATCGATGGCCGACTGTTGACGACGTACAGAACTCCTGGTCGACTGTCTAACTCCCGTGTAGCACAGTCTTCAACAACTCCTGTCAAAACGAAGAAAGGATGTATATGTCATAAAATATATTATCCCCAGTTTAGTACCAGCTTAGACTTATGCGATTTGCTGACTCTCGTAACTTTCAAACAATGAAAAGCAGACTAGGCTGTACATATCTGCTCTGCATATAAGAAAACCAAGCTAAATGGTCTGCTATTGCCATAAAAATCGTTACCTGAACATATTTTTGGTTAATCGTTTATCAAAGAATCTGTATTAGCCAAAAATAAGATTAACTATATGCATGTACTTATGATTGTTCGTGAAGATGTCAGACTAAAAAAACACAGATGATATTGTAACTAAGACCTCTGATTTGGATAGCCTGTGTACGAGAGAAACGAGACTGTCAGACTCACCACCATGTGTCTGGTTGCATGTCCACCTGTAGTTCCACACGGACGGGTCGGTTAAGCCTTCTGGGTCCCACGAACCTTCGGCGCTCACCCAGAGGTCATCGTCAGCGTAACGGGTGACAAGCGACGGCCCTAGCGTTACCACTAACGGCATGGCAACCACTTCGATCCACGTTTGTGCCACGGAATATACTTTCACGTCAGTTGAGTTGTCTGGTATACGTACGGTGACCTGAAACTAAATAAATTTGACGTTATAAAAATAACAGTCAACAAACCACTTTAAGCTAGCCAGATGTGCGTACACAGTTTGACATCATAGCTAAACAAGAAATATGAGATTCCAAACCCCCAGAGTGCATGACCCATAATGTTCACAACGTCGACGCCAATATTTTAAATTCTTGAACAATATGGTATCCTACAGAGACGTACAGTCAACACATGAACGTGGTGTTGTCAGTTGTCATTGCTGGGTACAGAAACACCCAACAAAACGCGACAACAAATGTTTTGGCACATACCTGAATCATGTACTTCGAAGGCTGTAGTGACTGGCTGGGTATCACCAAATCCTCTTCGTTAGACACCAGGTTCAGATTTTTTAGTTCGTGTACGGCTTTTCCGGCACTTATCACTTCTACGAAAACGTCCCATCGGTACCCGGTGATGTTACCGTCAGGGCAACCCGTCAGGTTGCCCTCGCCGTGAAGGACGTTATTTGTGCGATAGACGAGGCGAATGCGTCTGTCATACCTGTTTTAAATGGTAGCTAATTCATGTAAATGTTTATTCACAACAATTGTAGCAGATACAGTGTAAGGCAAAGTGTTATATAAGACTGGTAACTAATTAAAGTGTTGTGTAAGACTATAACAGCTAAGGTAGTACAAACTTCACGTCGACTCTAAGCCATTCAAAAGTGTAAGGTGAGGTAAAAGACTACTAACTAGTTACTAGTTACTACGCTTGTACAATCCACACATAAATTCATTAGTAAGAAGGAAATGAGGTTACATGAATAACCGCAACCTCTATTTCTCCGGGGATCAAGTAGTATTTTATTCTGAGGACCAGGCAAAACATATTCATATAAACTTATCGAGATCCTTATCATTTAAATACACATAAGTCAAAATCAACAAAGTTGACAATAATTCATTTGTAAAGAATACATCAAGGTAGTTTCACTACACAAAGGTACCGGTACTATCGTATCCAGAACCGTGCCTATCTACCTCTGATCAGGCACGGTTCTGGATGGTCTCCTCGTATCCAATAACTTAGACATGGTTCTGAATACGCATGAACTATCCACATAACTGTGCATGAGTACGGTTCTGGATAAAGCATGGTTCTGGATATAACAGGTATGTTTTAGATGATACATACCCCCGAATCCCTTCCACCATGGAGGTCTCCACCCTACAGCTGTCCATGGTGTTCTCGGATTCTGGCACGGTGTGCTCGCAGACGGCAAGCTTCGAGCAGTTGACTGGCAAATCTAAATCTATAAAACATATATTATGAATCGTTGTGTTCTCGAATCGGTACAGGGTTAATGTTCGAATGCTGTGTGGGGAAGAGTAAGGAAGGCTACGAGTAGGGTGTGGGGAAGAGTAAGGAAGGCTACGAGTGGGGTGTGGGGAAGAGTAAGGAAGGCTACGAGTGGGGTGTGGGGAAGAGTAAGGAAGGCTACGAGTGGGGTGTGGGGAAGAGTAAGGAAGGCTACGAGTGGGGTGTGGGGAAGAGTAAGGAAGGCTACCAGGGGGGTGTGGGGAAGAGTAAGGAAGGCTACCAGTGTAATATAGTCGCGTGCCGGCGAAGCTGGTGTGTTACACCGAAGGGCTGTTACACAAATACAGATCAAGATGGTTATAGGGGACAGATACAGTCCGTTTAGAAGGCAGAAATAGCAATAGGAGCACAGGATTGTCGCTATCAACTTGGTAACCAGTCATTACAGCTTCCAAAAACCAAGGTACCCAACAATGCTGGCACGGCCCATGTTAATGCCAGATTCTCCTGACTTTCAAGCGTTAGGGCCACAAAGGTAAGATCTGGGAGCCCGACCAGTGGGAGAGATTTGTGATTTAGTACATGATAGACTGATACTGGCAGCTAAACACAATTTAGCAGTTCAACCAATGATAGCATAGCAATCAGCGGTTCGACCAATGAGAGCGAGGCTACACGGAGATGTATGGAGGCGGGGCTATGGGATCAGTCTCGAACGAAGCGTTGAAAATAACCACCCACTACCTGGTTTTTCGCAGTGGCTACCATTGTAGCGCCAGGGACACTGACACAGATAACCGTTGAGCCGGTCATGGCAGGTACCAGGTCCACAAGGACTGCTCTGACACTCATCTACATCTGTAAGCACAGGAAACATGGCATTAATACAATAAACGCAATACAAGTACGATAATTTCCATAAAAATGTACTAATAACAATAAAAACAACCAAGCATCAGAGCTAGTTTTTCAGCTAGTCAGTAAAATTCTTTAAAACATAATAAATGTCATCCTTCCTTGTTAAATGCATGTAAACTCATCAAGTTTTTTCTATGTTTTGTCTTTTCTAAGCAATTTCTGTGAAGGATATCCCTTGATACACTTCGATCAACCTTCTAAGATAATAAGGTAATAAAGAGTAGGCCAGAATATAATGTTAAGCCAGTAGCCATCTTGTACAGGGTACTTCACGTACCCTGGGTACAGTTTTCCCCTTCCCATCCATTCATACAGAGGCAGGTGTATCCTGTTGCAATGCTTGCATCTTCGACACAAGTCCCGTAGTTTTTACACGGTCTACTGTGGCAGGCACCTAGAAAAAAATTGAAAACATAGAAGTTGACAATATTAAGCCACATATTCCAAGGGCGCACTGGGAGCAGATATCTATTAAACCAATTTGTAGAGAACCTTTCTGATATTATCAAAAATAAACCAAAAATACCTGTGGTACAATGGCCCGTTGCCATAGTGATGTTATCCAGAGCAATGTCTCCCTCAACGCCTGCCCCCCTGATTGCCTCCATCACCACCTAAAGCATGGAAATCTCCGTCATCGATCTAACGTCATATGGATGCCATCCTCTGATCATCTCAAAATTGACGCGAGCGTGCGAATAGAAAAGGTTCTTAACCACTTTTTTTCAAAATAAAGACAACAGTGGCAGTATTTTGATTTAGTCCATGATCCATGCATAACCTTTTTTCCTACCACCGACACGAACCAGAGCTATCATAATTGATTTTGTTTAATCTGCAAGAACGAAAGCTCGAGTGTGTAGGAGTAGCTTTCTTTGTTTAATTGCATGTCCAAATTACTTCATCAGAATGGACCCTGCTTCTTGTTTATTTTAATATTACAACAATCACATCACCGTAGCTCTGGTTCTTTGGTACAAAAATTGTCCTGGCCAAAGGAGATTTATAGTTATGTAGAACTAGTTGGTTCACTAATACCAGTGCGCATGCCCTGTGTTAACTTTAAAGGTAAAGGCCCCCCAAATATAAAGAAAACACATGAGAACATGCTTTATAATTCCTTTGACATATTACCCACAATGCATGATTGCTACTCAAGCTCTTATTTTTGAACCACCTTATTCTTGAGAAAGTCGAACCTACATGGTAACTGCCAGTGATGCCGATCTCTACTTCAGCTTCAAGCCACTGGTTCCCATACCCGCCTGTCCCGGTAAAGACAGGATCGGTTGGAGGAGACGTGTCCGTCCGTACATACACGTTCAGCGTGTTCATTGTGCCGTACATGTGGTACCAGAAGCGCAGGTACTGTGTACAGGCGGTGGTGACCGTAGGACTGTACAGCCGGGCCCTGTCACCGGCAACTTGTGCGGCGGTGTCGATGTACATGTACCGGCCGGTTCCCTCTGAAAAGCAGGAATACATAATTATCTAAATTTACCTAAAATTGCTCCATTCTTCGCGGGACCAGGCCTTCACCTACTAGACCAGTGCCGAGAGCAATGTTGTAATTTTCAATTAAAGCAAATATCATTACGTTACCATGTATAAATGTAACAAATGCATACCTGAATTTGAAAAGACTTGGACCTCGCATAGGCTCTGGGTCCGGCCGTATCCGTATCCGGGAAGACGAACCCCGACGTACCGTCCCGTCATCCCCTGGCACAGGACAGTAATGGACGGCAGGGTCACGTCGATTCGGTGATCACCGCCACACTTGGGGTTCGTGACGACCTGCTCGGAATCCCCGATGTGGATGTTGAAGGGGTTGAGTCGTCCCGAACAACAGTCCTGACGGTTGAAGATGACCACCCTGTAGACAGTGTTAATATAAGAGCAGTTACATAAGAGTTTTGTACACATCACCAGCTATATGGTACACAGCCCATTATCCCGTGACAGTGCACGGCAAAAAAGGGGGGGGGGAGGGTCACAAAGAGTAAATACTGAGGGTCATCTTTGAAACACTTTAGAAATCGTTTTGTACGATTGACTGTAATAGTAGGTCCTGGATTGAGAAGAAGACTTGAATGAAAATGATGACGTCATTCTCTTGCTTTCCTGCCGCGTTTCAAGTTCGGACACGAGTTAGTTTTCAATGTTCGCACAAACAAGGTACACTAAAGATACGTCATCCCAAGACCTGTATTTCACATCGAAAAACCAATACCCAGCTTCACAGCTACTGAGCAGATTACCTAAGAGAAATAGAAGTAACTGAAACATTATATCTAGAGGTACATCCTTCATTTCCCTACACAGTTTATTGCTTCATAATTATTACCGGAGAGAGACTTCAATTTAGGGTGTGCTCGCACATATAATCGTTGATTTTATGTGCTGAAGGTCATGTTTCACATCGTAACTGTGACAGATCAGTAGAATTATTTTGTTATCAAGATAAGTATCATAATACATTTATTAAAAAAACTAAAATGCTTCCTTTAGGAGTTAAGTTTCTTTATTTTTTTTAAATGAATAAGGAAAGGAGCAGATCTGGGGGAAAGAGCGATCAGTCGAATATAATCTCCAACTAAACTTGGCAGTGGTCTAACATTGTAATCTTAGGAAGGGTTATGTTTCCTTTTCAAAAACACGATGACTTACACGTACCTGTTGATAGTGAACGATTTCCCCAGATCCACCCGCCAGCTGGCGTTGTATGTGAACAGAGTGAGTGTACAGGAGTGAACAGAGTAATTAGTATTGGTGTTCCCGTCCACGGCACGTCCAGCAACACCGCCGTATTTAACGGAATTCTGGCTCGCCGGCTTCCTTAGAGCGATGTTGATATCCGCTCTATATATACTATTAGTCAGGGCGACTGTTAGACAAAACAAGAGAAGTAGTAAGTTTTAGTAAGTTTGTGTTTAATTTCATTATCGTAACTCAAAGGTCTTTAAAATGAGCAATAATGGGACCACTCTAACAAGAGCATTTTTTGTAATATTTGCAGATGAACTTGAATCATTCAGGTCACAGACTGTAACTTGTTCTTAATCGTATTACACGTATAGCACTTCCTCATAAATTATGCAAATGAGGTCATGATTTGAATAGATTATGTTTATTGAGTTCACCTTCACTTAATTTCCAAATGCGGCAAGTATGAAATTCCCAGCTGTTACTACTATGAAATTATAGCTATTTGCCATTAATTATGCAAATTAGGTCTTCATTTACATAATCTATACCCTCAAATGTTTTTTCTCTTTCTCAATTACATGTGACAAGTATTTTATAGTCCTATTATCGAACGAAGCAGATGTATAGTATGTCCAGTATGCAAATTGGCTCCTGGTTTGCTTAATGCATTGTCATCCGATTATGTCAATTACATCACTTCAGCCACCTACATCCGTCAAGCTGTTCTTGAGTTATCTTCCTTCGAAGATTTTTCAACAACCGCTCCTTCAGTTCCAGAACAAGCCGCTGGGGGGG